>NW_006768789.1:250801-399707 GCF_000204055.1 Melampsora larici-populina 98AG31
TTGGGATGAGGAAGATAATTAAATGATTTACTTCAATGGCTGTTCATGAGATGTGCAGAAGTACTGTTATAAAATACAAAAGATATGATTTCTGATGTTGTTGAGCAATTTTTTACCTTTTTTTGATCTTTGGGGAGATTTTGACACCTCAGAGGCACGCCTTGGTGCCCCCACTATAGGTGTGCCTTTGGAGCGGTCAAAATCCGCACCCAGGCCTGCCCTAAATCAAAACCCGCGCCCACCCCATGACTGGCCATGCATAGAGCTAAGGGCATCCAAAATTCACTCAGGGCTAACCAGATCACACCTTGGATGCTTCATAGGCACAAAATGTTCTAAAATTATTTTGACTTTGACCTATATTGCTGGTATATGTGTATCAAACTTTATTTAGAGGTTATAGGAGTCTATTTGGATGAAAAAGAGCTATGCTGAGGCTATGTTGAAAGAAAAAGATCAATTGTTTTTATTGATTGCACAAAAAAACAATGGGCACCCAGGCAGACAGGGCAGCCAGTGTGCCTGCAGGGTGTTTGTGACTGTGACAGGGCCCAGACTGTCAGCTTCAAGAATATTGTTGGGCAAAGTTGGCAGGGCAGGGCAGGGTCTGGGTCACATCACTAGTCACAAGATCCAATGACATATATTTAACTGAGGGAAATATTATGTTACAAACCATATCCTTTTTGGGGTAAACATCAGATGTGCATCACATAAGTAGCAATCATGTATAATGAGAATACCAAATAAATCTTTAACTGTGATTACATCCAATGGACTTGTATGTAATCAAACCCCAAGTTATAAATGTAAGACTTTTATATTTTCAAGTACACATCCCCACGCCTAGGATTTGTAATCATCGGGTTCGCGACAGGCCCCGGCCCCGCCGCTGCAGAACTTGAATGATTACGTAAACCACTTGGAGGGGACTGTACATACCTCACTCTTTCACCTATGGTGAAAATGCATCATCACATTACTTCTATCAATCACTTCATCCATCAAATAAACAAATTCCTTAACCTAATTTATTATATGTTTCTACATTTCTTTAACCCATTGTGATCATGTTGTTAGTTATTAAAGTTCTTGTCAAGACTTATTTGATTTTGTTAGAAGGTGATGCTAGAAGTATTGCTCAAGTTAGTAAAGAGATTTAATAATAATCAAAACTTTAAACTGATGAAATTCCTGGTTTAAAGAATTACACAATATCTAGATGGTATCTTCCTCGTGGTTGGTACAAAGTATCAACATAGGGGAATCTGTAAAAAGGTGAGGTGAAACACGCAAGCACAGCAAAAACAAAAAAGCACCTCTTAAGAGGTGCAACAGAAAATTGGCACAATCGACAATCATCTCTTACGAGAAATGTCAAGCCATCACGCAGTTCGAATTTTCTTTCCACTCTCACATCGTTGTTCTCTTAATTTCTCCTCAGGTCCTTTGTCCGCTCTTCCAGCAGTTGTTTCTGTCTCAAAATTAAAAGTCATAAAAAATTTGTTATCCTTACCACCAGTTTCATTTCGACTCGTTATTCCAGTCTCGCAAATACAACTGGTTATCTTTTTATCTCCTCAACAGTTAGATGGTTTTTCTTCTGTTTTTTGTTTTTTGTTTCCCGCCCACCATCCCTTTTAGTCAAACTAGGGGTCAAAAATCCAGCAAATACGTGGTGTTTCTTCCTAATTTCTCTCACTTGTGTATCCAAAGAGTGGGGAGCGCTCCAGTGGAGTGACTCAGCGCCGATGTGGCCGCCCTCATGTACTCCGCGGATCTTTCTCCTGCCCCACGTGCAATCCAGGCCCAGGGCCAAGTCTAGCGTAAAAACCCAGCAAGCCTTGCTACCCGTGCCTCAAACTGATTCCCTTCACAGTCAACAAATTTACCTCACATTTTTCATTTCAAGTCATCAATATTACATTCAAATCCATGAAATCAACAGAATTTTTCCAAAGAATTGATCCATGTAATCTTTGGGTGTAAAACAATACCTAGATATGTCCAAAGATTTGTTTTCAATGATACCTCAGATTCTGTAACCCAATGATCATCATCAAGACAATTCTTCTTCTTAAGAAAATAATTATAATCAAAAGAAAAAAGGAAAAACCTCATCAAGCTCTTTTGTTTTTTTTTTAAAAGAAATCATTAATTTTTAACATCTTACAAGCCCCCTTAAAAAAAATCAAAAAAAATTAAAAAAAATTAAAACAAAAAAAAACACACACAAAGAA
Source organism: Melampsora larici-populina 98AG31 (assembly GCF_000204055.1). Classification (NCBI taxonomy): domain Eukaryota; kingdom Fungi; phylum Basidiomycota; class Pucciniomycetes; order Pucciniales; family Melampsoraceae; genus Melampsora; species Melampsora laricis-populina. Next base: position 253,042 of record NW_006768789.1, read on the forward strand.
AAAGGAAAAAGTAAAAGAAGAGAAAAAGATTATAAATAAAAAAAACCCAAAACAAGGTGAAAAAAGAAAAAAAAGATTTTCATTTTTATAAAAAACCAAAAAAAAAAAAAAAAGTCCAAAATCTTTAAAAAACAACCAGTAAAAAGAATCATCAAAAAGAAAAATTTTGTTTCATGATCATGTTTTTTCATCATTGACTTCAAGTTTTGTAAGTTTAGATCAACTGTTGAGAATTTTCTTCTTCCTACACTTTTACATTCATATAATTGTCCCAAAGAAAGAAGAGAAGCAAAGAGAGAAGAAATCCTAAACCCCCCCCGCAAAGAAAAGTCTCCCTTATCCCACCACTTCGTCTTTCTTCTCTACTTCTTCTTCCTTTACTTCTTCTTTTAATTCTTCACTAGTTCTTTCATGACTAGGAGAAGGAGAAGAAACAGCTACAAAGATACCCGCACACAAAGGATCAAAACCATTATTAATCATCAATATATTCTAAAAGAAAGGAGAAAAAAAAACACTAACGAGTTCCAATCAATTGATTCAAACTTGATAATCGTTTTGAAGAAGCAAGATTCGAAGCCGGAAGAGTTTTACTTCTTTTCACCACCAAAGGTATCGATTGATGACGTTGATGGTAATGAAAAGAATGATGAGCATGAAGAAAATCAAGTTGAGTAGGAGATTCAGAGATCGAATCTTTAGGATGATCTTCTTCTGTACCATCCGAGCGAAGGATAAGTTCATCATTGGTCGTCAATCTCCTAGGAGGTGAGAGTGGTGAGAGTGGATCATCAGATGAAGAAGACGTATTGGAATCTTGTGCTGCTTTCCTTCGTTTGATACTCAACTTTCGTGCTGAGAGTTCAGGTATGTTGGAGGGTGTGCTGAAGTTAGGATGACTTAGTTGTGGATGAAGTGAACGAGAGGATTGGTGGGCTGGTAAGCTGGGTCGTTCCTGTGATTTGTGGTGTTGTCCGACCAAGTTACAAACGCACAAAAACGAACAAACAAACAAAAAGGGGAAAGAGGTAATGGTTGAGATTGATTTAATAAGGTGACTCATCAAACTTTCTTGGAAAGTGTGTGTGGTATTGAAAACCGAATAAGAGAGAGAGAGAGGGCGTTGGAGAAAGGAAGAAGAAAGGAAGAGGTGACTGATGGGTACTGCTCAGAGACTAACATTGCGATGAGGAGAATCGGTAGGTTGGTTGGGATGTGGGGTTCCGTTGGTTTTAGGTTGAGGACGAAGACCGACGACAAAGTAATTTTGATTATCGATCAAGAATTGAAGCACTTCTTGAGCTTCTTTGACGTCTCGCATGATTAACTCTTGTTCATCTAAAGATTGTTGTTGGATCGAAGGTTGACTTGAATTCAAGGGCTTAGAAGACGAAGGATTATAAATGATTCGATTTAGATGAGCTTGATTCCTAGGTTGAGGTTGACAAAGCCCAGGTTGAAAGACCACCGCTAGATTCGCACTGGTCATCAGATTCACATCTGATTTCAATGCAAACACAGAAAGCAGATCCAAGAGATAAAGTAAAAGATATTGTGAAGAAGGTGGTAAGGTTGAGATGAGCGATTTAAAGGTTCGGACTTGTTTGGTTTTCTCCTTTTGACGGTCATTGAGGATATTACGAAAGTCTTGGTACATGCTGTAGGGAATCAAAGGTTCCTAAATAAAATCCAAATCAAAAAACTAGGATTAATGATCTTGTTTTTGATGATGGTCAAACAAAAGAGAAAGTCAATGAAAGGTAAACTAAACTGGTAATGACATCAAGTACCTCCTCAAGACATTAGCAGCATCATGAACCGAAAAGTAAGACTTTTGGTTTCCATTATTGATATGATTTGAATCGATTAAACTACCAGTTGAACCTGAAGTAGAACTCGAACCATGATCTGATGGATTAGTAGTTTTCCAATCTAAATCTTTACCATAGTTAGGTGGTTCATCAAAAATCGCTTGAAGTTCACGCATTCGTTTAGTCGAACCTGAGATTCGAAAGATCCCTTGAACATTGGTTGCATTCTCTTTAAGATATAATCCACATTTAGCCACCACCACAGGTATATAACCATAGATATAAGCTTTCTTATCTTGACCGACCATTGAGATGGCCACAGAAGCGAGTTCTAAAGATTGTTCTAATCTAGCACCAAAGACTGTAGGAGAAGAAGGGATTAAATCATGAGAAAGTGAATAAGATGGTTGATGTTTTGTTTTTAAAAAACTTGAACGCATTGGATGATTTGATTGTGAGGTTGATGAAGATGAAGATTGTTGTTGTTGTTGTTGTTGTTGATGTTGATGATGATGATGATGATGATGATTTGAATGTTGAGTTTGATAATTATTAGAATTAGTGAGAGAGCTAAATGGATTACTAAACGGATCAAAGAGAGCAGTATGATTTTTGATGAACGGACGCCACCATTTCTTTTGAGGTTGAGGATGAACTTCAGATAGAGTAGAAGCCATTTGATGATAGATTTGATTGGATTAGTTTGAATCGTGATCTGATGATTGAGATGGCTGAGATGGCGAGTTTGGAGAAGTTGAGAAGAGGAAGAGAGAGAGAGAGAATGGTTCGATGATGAAGTTGAAGAAAAAGATAAAATTTTTTAATAAGTAGTAGAGTAGTGGTAGTGGTAGTGATAGTATTTAATTCTTTGATGGGGAATCTCAAGAAGTCCATCAAAGTATTCACTACATAGTTCAATTCAACTTAGGTCGTCAAGGCTAAAAACTTATTAAATTTAAATCAAATCACTTAAATTTTAACACTTCACCACTACTCAACCTTCTCTTTCTTCAACTTCAACTCCAGCCACTTCACTTCACTCTATCACTTCACTCATATCCTTATATACTCATTCTAAATCTAAATCTACACCTCCACAGCTTTACTGTGTAAAGATTAACTACACAGTAAGTGAAAAAGTCTTCAAGGACTTATGCTTCATGGCTTGGTCTTATGATCTCAAGAGATCTTGACTCTAAGCCCAATTCTAAATTTTGCACTCTATTTCTCATTCATGTTTTACAAAGTTTGGAGCTGTAGCTTTTTCTATTTCAAATTGCAATAAATTATTACCTCGATGTAGTCCAATGAAGGAATATCTCTTCATACGGGTGGCTGTGCATCCAGGAAAGAGGCAGAGAATTTTCTCTTGATCGATGGACCGGACAGTGTTGGGTACATAGCATACCACTGTGTAAGTATGTAAGTAGAGCTTTCATTACTCCTCGCCTACTTAAAATAAAGGTGCTGTGATGTGAACTATCAGCAGATCCAGCAAGAAGGGCTACAGCCTTGGTGGTGGTGATTCCAAAAGTACGTACCATCTCAATTGGCTGGAAGAGAGCTTGTTAGGTACGCTCTTCTCATCCCGCCCGTGATCCCGTAACAAGCTTCAAGGGACTGTGTATATGCTTATTGTCAGCGGCTTTCTGTGCAATGACTTGTTTTGTGATTGTTGCTTCTTTTCCGTTGATTGTTTGTTGAAAGATCAATGGTTTTGTCTTGATCGAACGTGACAGCTATACCCCCAGTTGTTTGAATCTGATCACTCGGTGTAGAACATTGAACCGCAAAGCTAGCCATCTCACAATGCCGTTTCTCAGACAATGGGCTAATGACAGAATTACCAGGAGCTCAGATCTTCAATCAGCCATCACGTTCGGCATGATCAGTGGACCAACAATCACACCCAGCCCAATATTTTCAGGTGCAAGACAAAGAAAAAAACTATCCAAGGAGAGTCATTATGTTTTGTTGAGATGGATTCATATTGGGTTGTAAGTACCAGAAGCGTCAAGATTTTTTTGAACCTCTTGAGTACCATGCGTTGAGCGGGCACCATGTGCCAAGCAGTAAAATGTATGACTTGCGCTGGCCATTCACATTACAAAATCTTGCACAATACCCTCAATGAAGGGCCAAAGGTCTGGACCAACACTCAACAAAAGCACAGACAAAATCTACCAACCGCCAAGCAGCAAGTAATCGTTGACAATGTTACACAGAGTGTACTTTATACTGGGATGAATGACAGCCAAACCTTTCAATCCCATCACACAGGGATGTGAACGCTTCCCGATCACCAAGCAAGTGGCTTACAATGCAAAGCTGATGACAGTACTGATGGAGAAAATTGATGTGTCAATGATGTTTGAGATTGATCATTTTTATGAGGAGATATCAAGTCAGCTTGGGCCTTCAAAAAGTTATCATCTTTCCTTCGTCGCCGTCAGGTGCAACGTGACCAGCACACTCAGCGAAAAAACACATGTATAATCATAGCTTCCTAGGACCTCTTTAATATCCCAAGAATCATTCTAAGCCAACTCATGATGTGGCATCTCATTCTCGAAAAATATCACCAGCAATCATCCACAACCTCTTTGCCCTATGCCAAGTTATGCATCCAATCGTATCACTTGTCTTGGTACCATCTCAGGTAGACCAAGCGATTTTACATAAATTCTTCACATACACATCCTAATCTTGAGATCCAGACAACAATCTTCATCACAAGAAAGTTTCATTCCTTTGGCTTCATGTTGGGTAAAGCGACGCTGCTTGATGGGCTCAAAACATTGGCTACAGCTGGGCTCAAGGAAACTGGCTACAGCCATTGATCTACAACATCAAAGCCACCTTGTTATTGATGATGAGTTATGGAATGGAAACCTTATCCACCTGTCCCAAACCTCTGATCAAGATCTATACGCTCGTATCGGTAGGCATTTACAAACAATGGCGCAGGCAGAAAACGTGTCTGGACTGCGACCACGATGACCGCAGTGGTAAAACATTGAGCAAAGCTTTGCTGAAGATTGGTTTCGGGCATGTTTGAAGATCAACTCATTTGTTTTAATCCTACAACAAGTGAGAACCGGAAAATCTGTAGTGCAAGTAACAATTGTATCTATGTATAACTTTTGTATCATGATCAGTTCGTGAACAAAACAGCTTATAATTCAGAAATAAGTGAAGTCTATAAACACTCACCATCATCACTGACTGATCTGATGAACAAACGGTTTTGAAAGTCAAGATACTAGATTTAAGTTCAAAGTCTGCAATTTCACAAAATGGTAGGAATGAGTATTGGCTGGGTATGGATAGCGGGCATCTCGATTCACTTGGCTATCTCCTTGGACACAAATCCAGAAAATATCCGAGTCAATTCAAGACTACAAGAGATTCAGCCGTCCAGACAGATCTTCACAGCACGCGGTGATATGAACAACATATGCAGAGACAGTAGCTCCACATATCTGGATCCAAGCGCTCGTCCCATTCTCAAGAGACAAAAATTGGCGCCTCAAGCCGAAACAATTCTATCTCATGAGAAAAAGGGATCTTTTCAGTCCTTGGACTCGGAGAATCGAGAAAGAAGCTCAAAAGTTGAACTATGGATGGAAAAGAAATCTACAACAGATCACAAAGATTTATATCCATCAAGCGCTGAAAGATTTGACTCCAATAACCACAAGATTGCTAACATATGTCCTATCCCGAATCATAGAGGTGTAGAACAGAAAGAGCATCACACAGCTAGGGAGCTGAATTTTGATTTAAATCAAGAACCAATGGACCATATTTCACCAAAATTCTATGAAAATTTAATCTCACAAGGGAAAACTAATACTCTATCGGTAGAATCAACCAAAAAAGGAATAGAAAGTAAATCATCAATCAGAATGGATTCTGAACCAAAGGCATCCGAAATCGATATCAAAAACTTCCATCTACACGATCCTAACAAGATATGTTCAGCTGCTGCAATTCATTACACAAAAGATCTGATGATAAGTTTATCAGAAAAATATACACCTAGAGTGAAGATACCTAATGAATGCCTTAGTTGGAATTCAGGAAAAGAAATATGGACATCAGAGATCTTACTTCCGTTTGTATATTTCATGGTGATTTGTAATCCGAGTCAAAAGCTTTGGAAGTATATAAAACATTTAACTGTTTTGAGTTTAAGAGCTTATCATCAATCTTCACTTGAGGATAAAACTCAATCAGATCAAGAAAAACTCGGTCGATTTGTTTTATGGCATACTGAAGTGATGTATCATATTACTTTGTTACAACCAAGTATTAAATCGTTAGATGGGGTTAGACTTACTATTCGTGGTTTCTGTACTCTCGCTAGGTTGGTTTGGGTAATGAATGATCATGAAAACTTTGAGAAATGTTTTTCACAAAAATCTTGTAAATCTATTTTAGAAAGACACATTTCTGGCACATTTGAAGAAGATTATAAATCAGGATATCCAAGAAACGAACTTAATCAAAACTTATATAGTTCGACTTTAGAGAATTGGAAAAAGAAATCCAATGAGATTTTAAAGATTGGTAGATATGTAGATTGGTCGAAATTCTTAATAAACCATCCGAAAGACGAATCTCATCCACTTCTTTTAATAGATCAAGACCTTCAAAACCTAAAAACCGATCCAAAGTTATTGGTCTTTATGAAGTATTGGGAAAAAGATTTGGAAAAGATGTTTGAGTTTATTAGTCCGTTAAGTTTAACTGGTTTAGCTTTACCTCATTTTTCATTACATCAAATTTGTAAAGGAATGAATCAATTCATTAAAACCAAACGTCAAACATCAGGTCTTCATAAACCTAGCGAGTTTCAAGTTACTTTGTTCTCTCAATTCCTGCATCAAAAATTAAATGATAAATATTTCAAAAGGTTTTGGTAGCAATTCAAAAGGAAAAGAAAATGTCATGTTTTAATCTGAATCTAATCTATGGTGGTAGACATAAAAGATAAGGAAAGGCTTGAGTAGTGCTTTTATGTTTAGAGCTCTAAATTTCATGTGAAGTTTGATTTTATTGCACATAGAAAAAAATTCAAAAAGTTTTCCAATTGTCCCCAAAAGCTACTTTTGAGCTCTTGTTGATGAGGGCATGTCAAAAGTATCCTTGGCTCCTCAACAAGTTGAGAATCAGGGGCTTGTGTAGCACTTATAGATCATTCTAGATTTTCCTTATCTTTGGTGTCTCCCATCATATGACCTGGTAATCTATTATGATGTCTTAAGTTATTTCTAATTCCTAATTTGGACTTGGATCCCGGTCCAAAGTTTTGGTGTGCAAGACAAACAAAAAAACTATCCAAAGAGAGTAATTATGTATTGTTGAGATGTATTCATTTCCATAGGTTGTAAGTACCAGAGGCGTAAAGATTTCTGAAACGACTTCCTTTGGCTCCATGTCTGGTGAAGCAAAAATGCCTCATGCGCTCATAACATTGGCTACAGCTGGGCTCATGGAAACTGGCTACAGCCATTTTGCTCTATAACATCAAGACCACATTTTCATTGATTCTCATTCAAAGCAATACATCATCATGGCATGAGCATTGAAAATTGATAACGAGTTGTGCAATAGAAACCTTGATTGCCTGCCACAGACCTCTGAAAATCTATACTCTTGCATCGGTAGGCTTTTAACAATGGCGCAGGCATAAAACGTGTCTGGGGTGTGACTACGATGTCCGCAGTGTTATAATGCTGAGCAAACCTTTGCTGAAATTTGTTTTCGGGCATGTTTGAATATCAGATCACTTGTCCTAATTTTACAACGAGCGCGAACTGGAAAATCTGTAGTACAATGTATCTATGTATGACTTTTGTATCATGATCAGTTCAGGAAACAACACTTAATTCCGAACCAAGTAGACACTCGCCATCATCTACTGATCTTCTTGGCAGACATTTTTGAACGTCAAGATACTAGAGTTAAGCTCAAAATCTTCCAATTGCAATCCCACAAAATGGTAAGATTGAGTATTGTCTGGGTATGGATAGCGGGCATCTCGGTTCACTTGACTATCTCCATGGACACAAATCCAGAAAATATCCGAGTCAATTCAAGACTACAAGAGATTCAGCCGTCCAGACAGATCTCCACAGCACGCGGGGATATGAACAACATATGCAGGGACAGTAGCTCAACATATTTGGATCCAAGCGTTCGTCTGACTCTCAAGAGACCAAAATTGGCGCCTCAAGGTGAACCGATTTTATCTCATGAGCAACATGGAGTTTATCAGTCCTTGGAGGATCGAGAAGGAAGCTCAAAAGTTGAACTATGGATGGAAAAGAAATCTACAACAGATCACTATCCATCAAGCGCTGAGATATTTGACTCCAATAACCACAAGATTGCTGGTATATGTCCTATCCCGAATCATAGAGGCGTAGAACAGAAAGAGCATCACACAGCTAGGGAGCTGAATTTTGATTTAAATCAAGAACCAATGGACCATGATATTTCACCAAAATTCTATAAAAACATACCCTCAAAGGGGAAATCCAATACTCTATTGGTGGAATCAACCAAAAAAGGAATAGAAAGTAAATCATCAATCAGAATGGATTCTGAACCAAAGGCATCAGAGATCGATATCAAAAACTTTCATCTACACAATCCTGATAAGATGTGTTCAGCTGCTGCAATCCACTACACAAAAGAGCTCATTATGGCTTTGTCAGATAGATACACACCTCGAGGTAGGTTATCCGAATACCCTAGTTGGGAGTCAGGAAAGGAAATATGGACCTCAGAGATATTACTTCCGTTTGTGTATTTCATTGTGTCTTGCAATCCGAGTAGAAAGATTTGGAGATATATAAAACTCTTGACCAATTTACTCTTAAGGACTTATCATAAGTCCTCAATTGAAACTGAAACTTTATCAGATCAAGAAAAACTCAGTCGGTTTCTTTTATGGCATACAGAAGTGATTTATCATACTGCTTTATTAGAACCAACATTTAAATCATCATGTGCTCGACTCACCATTCGTAGTTTGTCCACACTTGCAAGAGTTTTTTGGTTGATTAATGATCACGATTGTTATGAGAGATCATTTTCAAAGGGATATTGTAAATCTATGTTAGAAAGGCACATTTCTGGAACATTTGAAGAAGATTACCAAGCAGGATATCCTAGAAATAAACTTAATCAAGATTTATATAGTTCAACTTTAGAGAATTGGAAAAAGAAATCCAATGAGATTTGGAACATTGGAAAATATGTAGATTGGTCGAAATTCTTGATCCATACACAAGATGAATCTGATCCGATCCTTTTAAAAGATCAGGATATCGAAACACTAAAGAATGATCCAAAATTGACTGTCTCCATGAAGTATTGGGAGAAAGATTTAAAGAACATGTTACTGTTTATCAAACCCTCACCAAACATCAACTTAGCTCTACCTCATTTTTCACTTGAGAAGATTTGTAGAGGGATTGATCAATTTATTAAACAAAAGTTGACGTGTAAAAAGCAGGAAGTAGACCTTCATAAACCAACTGACTATCAAGTTACATTGTACTCTTCTTTCCTTCATCAAAAAACAGATGATAAATCTTTTGAGAGGTTCTGGTAGCAGTTCCAATGTTCAGAAATGTATAGAAAAATGTCATGCTGTGATCCAAATTGAATCTACAGTATCTTGTAATCTTTTATGGTGACAGTGTCTTACATCATTTATAATTCCTTATGCTGAGTTGGATTGACTGGAATGCCTTTTACCCCACTTCATTGTTTTCCTTTTTCCAGGGTTTGTGATATGTATGTGTTCAAAATAGGAATATCCAGGGACTAGTCTTAGATATGTTTACCGTTGGCAGCTTTCTATGTAGTGACTTGTTCTGCAATCATCACCTCTTTTGCATTTGTTGTTTGTTGAAACATTGACACATCACTGTTCTGTCTTGATCAAAATTGACATCTCTACCCCCAGATGTGAGATCCAAGGGAATTCTGACTTTGTACAAGGTTTTTCTGAGATCATGGGACTCAAAATTTATTTGACTTGTCCTCCTCATTATCCTAACCTTTCACCATCAACTCCTTCCTCTCATTATCTCGTGTGAAATGCCCCCTAACATGCCCAACACAGGACAGATGATTGAGTATAATTCCAGCTTGAATTTGACCTCAGGATGGACAAATCCAACCACGTCTAGCCAAAAACAATGATGTGGTAGCGGTGTTTCTCAAAGGCTTGGATTTTGGTATACCTTGAGGAGAAATGAACTTGGGCAACCTAGGAGCAAATCACACACAATAAGAAGTCCCACTTCTTGCCAAATTTGCAAAGCAGAGGGCTCAAGCAAGTACCCCTGGATTTGTTGTCCAATGATACATTTAAACAATGATGGGAACCCCTCAATCTGAGAGGATTGCCTGTTTGGTTCCAGGCTGTGAGGAGAAGTAGTATTCTCTTGCAGTCATGCTGGCCAAGCTTGTGGTGGTTGCAAATGATGTCATGCCACACCTGTCTAAAGGCCAACTTTCTAAACAAAAGCATGGCAGAACCATTAATGAACCCCCAAATGTCAAGCTCTAACCCATATTTTAACTTCCAGGCTATCTCAATGAATGGGAATCTTGACAGTTGCTGAGAAATCTTCACAGAAGAAGCCACTCAGGAGGAGCTCAATAAGAGACCAGCTGGATCCTATGAAGCTGCAGCATCAAGATGTGCAGATAGTCAACAACCAACAATGACATTGGCTCCCAAAAAGCCATTGCACAAGCAAAAGGCATGTAAAAATGACAAACCCATTGAATAACTCTGAGCCATTTTCTCAAAATTATTAACTATAAATAATACATGTTCATAGTATAACTAGAGAGTAGATTCATTACATCACATTACATTAGATTCTAATAGTCTTATCCATTCTCTATGAGATAAAATTATTGAGAAGAGAGAATCCGAGTATTCAAGAGACAAGTCAAGAATCAAGAAAAGAGAATCAAATTTAGATTTGATACTTCCACACTCTTTTTACTCACACATTTATTAGCTATGATCTACAAGATAATGCGTGGAAGTAATAGTAATAAGTTGAGAGAATCGAGAATCATTAGTGCATCCAAACAAACAAACCCCAAATTGATTTGGGTTCCTTATCTGTGGCCCAACTTATACAGGGTTTATAACAAGGCATTCCAGACTAATAACATCAAAGCTGAAGACTCTTCAGAGTCAACTATAACAGTCAAGATATTTCATCACCACCTATTAAACAATCTTGTCTTACACCTGGAAAGCACATCTCATGCCAAATGCCAAAAAGGTCAGAGATATAGAAAAATCATGGCTGCAAATCATATCAGTAACACTTCATAACAAATCCAAACACTTCACTAGACTAGTGCATTCCTGTCAATAAGAACACTTATCGAGCAAGGAAATTGTTGTGCAACAAGTTATACATCACTGTTACAGGTTGATTACATATGAATTACATATGTAATGCAGCACTTGAGGACCCAGGAACTGTAGATGTACAGTAGATTACAAAATGCTTGAAATCCGAAATTTCTCAAAATCACAAGCTGGCCCGTGTGAGGGCGCAGCACCGGCCAAAAATGAAGTGGCCGGGGGGACCACTAACTCTCTCGAACGACGTCTCAATTGACGGTCATTGGACTGCGACTTCCACTAACCTGACGATCCTCACCAACTTTCAAGAACTTCACCACCCACTCGACAATTTCGATGTCAGATGTGAAGTTCTCAAATTCGATGCCAGATGTGAAGTTCTCCGGCCGATTGGAGGACCCTGGTGGGCCTTTCCTATTCGACCTTTGGGGTGGCCGTACCTTATTTGAGTCTCGCCAACATCTCCTCGATTCCGTCGTCTCTGGATCTATCACCCTCCAAAAATCATCAGACAACCAGCTCTCATTATTCCGGATTTCTTGGTCAAATTGCTCGTCTGGGTTCCATTTCTTCCCATATTCCTGTTCTAAAATGTCGAAAAATCTTTGTTCTGGCAACCCTCAAGGGTCTCAATCTCAAGATGCGTCCGATCGCAACACCGCGTAAGTTTCGGTTTTCTAGTTTCGACAGCTGATCTAAATGACTGATCCAGGCCGCTCCGAACCAGGTTACAACTTGTTGACGTTTTGAATATCAACAACGATGATACGACTTCCGGAATAGGCTCCCAAGAGTCTTTGGTGACGTTCGATTTTGGCCATGAGGATCCGGAAGAGGGGCCTGGTAAGTCTTCATTCTTCCCAATGTTGGCTGGGAAGCTGAAGCTGACGTGTATCCTTGGATAGTCGATTTGCCGCAGGTCGATCAACAAAGCGGTATCGAAGCCAACAAGTGTGTCGAACCGAAAGATGGTAAGTCACAGAGCCAGTGTTCTTTTACTAGCATCAACTGACCTAATATTCTGATTCTTTTAAAGTCACCAAGCAGCAATTCAGTGACATGAAAATCACGTTGAGCTTGTACACGCCTGAGGCCACCACCGGACCTGTCAAGGCTAATCACAAGCGAAAATGGGTTGCTCAGAAATTTCCCGTCACCAAGCAACAGATTGATATCACCAAAGATTTGATTGATGATTTGAAAACTCATCTATTCATCATTGCCAACAAGGTTTGGAACGATACCACTGGTGGCCTCAGTGCCTTATTCAAAACTGCGGACGCCAACAAGCAACTCACTGTCGGTGTCTACGTTTTCAATCACCCTACCTACGGCAAAGGTAAAGGGTCTGTGGTCGCCACCGACAAACAACTCGGCCTGTTCTTCAAAGCGGTTGCGGATGCGCCAACCACAGAAGCCGGAATTTCGTTATTGATGGAGCATCCTGGTAAAGCGGCCCTCCAGGTTGCTGGTGTAAGTTTGCCTTTTTTCTTTAAGTTTGCCTGTGGGCCTTTCGCTGACTCCGATGACTCTCGGTCTCGGTTTACTAGGAACGGTCCTTAGCGCATGCGGTGTTGACAGTCACCAATGCCGTCAACCACGGCCGCACGACCTCAACCGACGAGCTTGCGCATTCGGACCCCGTCCCCCAGCGCAAACTCGTGCTCAATCAGTTGATTCAGCACCACGACAAGAAGGGGAACTCCGCAGGAGAAGGTTATTGTGTTGTCCACAAGGATGACAATACCCAGATCATGGACTTATCTTTCGAGCACATGATCGAATGGGCAAAACTCTTGGTACGTTGTGATTTCTTTCTTCAGGCTTTGTATATTTCATTGGCTCTTTGGTTGTTTATTCATTCGAACATTGTGTTCAATATCTTTCTGATTTTCAGGCCATGGGGACCACCGGGGTGACTTTGGACATCCCCCCAAAGGCCCCTGGTTTCAAGTGGCACAGCACTAAACGCCCTCTAATGACCACTGCGCCTCTGTTCACCGCGAAACAAGTCAAGACCGTCGCCAGCACCACTCAATCCCCTCAACGCACCTGGGGTTATGCTGAGATGCAAGGCATGCATCTCGAGGTGGATATCGCGGAGGCCAGACGCCTCGGGAACTTTTCGACTATCGACGATTTCATCCACTTTGCTAGAGTCCCAGAAAATGAGGTGGATCAAGTCACCAAAACTTTTGAGGAAAATGGAATTCAAAGCTTTTACCGTTTCCTGTTCCCCGAGTCCTTCAACGCGCGCGACATGGAACGATGGGGAATTCAATTTGACACCGGTCTGCTCTTAGTCGAAAGCGCTCGCCGCTTCTACATCCATCTTGTCGAGAAAGAAGAAGCAAGGCTCCGGGCTAATCCAATTGTTATTCCTGATACTGACGATGAAGATTCCTGTGACGTTAAGATCATGCCCAGTAAAAAGAAATGAAGCTGTAACATTCATTACCTCTCAAAAAAAGCCTATACGTGACTATTATTATTAGTCTTCCATTTTTGTGTTTTATCAAAACGGTATAGCTATCTCCTACTCCCCCTCAACAAAGGTCAATACGTGTCTATTCCAAACTTAGCTTGATTGTTTATTGTTTTAGTCTTAATCCTTTGTTGTTTGACAAAAATCGTATTGTTGTTGGTTATTCTCAATCGACTTATTTGTGTTCGTGCTGTGACCTTTTTGTGTTCCTACTGACGTGATTGGCTGGTGTCTGTAATTCAATTCCGGCCTGTGTTTCCTTACGCAACTTGCCTGATGTGTTCCTCCCAAACCGTTCAACCGTCCCACCTTGAAAACTAAGATCACCCCTTGTTGAGAAGTCGGAGCTCTAAAGTCACTCTTCAAGTTCATGATGAGATGTACAGCCAACTTAAGAAATCGAAGTTGATGATTAAGCCTTGTCAACTTTGATTGTGGATTCCAAAAAAGAATAAGTTGAACTTGTCAAAGTTCAAATTATTTTATGATTTTATGAATCATAACATCATAAATTTGAACATGACCATTTTCACAAAGCCAAGTTATGATGTTTTTGGCTTCATAACTTGCCTCTCGAGAAAGTTCACACATTGAAGAGGTCAACGTGTCAACTCTGTGGATATCACAACACCTCATGATGCTCATGTCTGATTGAACTCAACTGTGTGGCGCATCTCAGTATAAGTGACAAGCCACAAAGGGAACACGATTCATTTCAACTGCCAAATCACCATGGCCAACACAACTTTTTCAAAAATAACATCTAAATGTATCAGTCTACAAGCTCAAGGGCATCAATTAAATACTTCTACGTCATTCAGACAACTATAACAAGTGTAACAACTATGACTCAGACAGACAGCTAAAAATATTGGTTAACAAGAAATTGGAATTTGAAACTATTACTAATGTATGGTCTCCCAAACCAACAAAGACGTCCTTTGATAATTCTAACCAAGTGAGAAAAGACTGAGTGAATTTGATTATAACCTAGTCTTCCTCGTCAAATCGGGCATTGAATCGGAGCCAATAGTGTTGAGTGGTGTATCCACTGTGCGCGATCAGAGGTTGTAATAACGTTCGAGTCATCACTCGGGCGGCTAGTAAGAGTAGGTATTCGGCTTTGTCGTCCTCAAACAGCCAACGACATTCCCTTTTCAAGCGAGCCTTCATACAATGAAACCCATTTTCAATAGGGTTCATATCGGGTGAATAGGCCGGTAAGTAGATAACCAAAATGCCTGCTCGTCGACAAAGCTCCAGGATCTTCCCCCCATGGTGAACTCGCGCATTGTCCAGTATTAAGACCGAGTTTCGTCCTGGATATGGGTTCATCACCGGAAGCTGGTGTTCACCAAAAGAAACCAATTAAAAAAAGGCCAATGATGAGGAGCAAAGGACAATGCTTACCAAATCGTGTTTGAGAAAGAGTTCCACATCAGTTCTGCGGACTGGCCCTTTGATTACGGTGCCCGCGATCATCCCCTGCTCACTGACCGCGGGGAGTAAGGTCCAGTGGGACCTTTCGGTCTGACGCTTCTCTCGCACCGTTTGGGTTCCTCGCTTAGCGTAACTACGTTTCCGAGATGCATCCCGGCCGACAACCCCGCTTTCATCTGAAAGCCCAAACAGGTGTTAGTCACAAAGGCATAGATGGACAGTCAAGGAAACAAAACCACCAACCAATGAATACCAAACACTCGGGTGGAATTCCAGCCACCCGCATCATGAAATCGGTCCTTTGCTCAAGTGACTGGTTCGGATGTACACCTCGAGTGACTAACAGAGATAAACCTAAGCGATTATGAATCTCGCGAGTAATGGTCGCACGAGAGACTTCGAGACCCGTCAACTTGTGGAGTTCAGTTTGCAACTCGTCTAAGTAAATCGACGGGCGATCGACAACAAGGTCGTAAAGGATAGCAAGGTTGGCGTTTGACAGAGCATAGGGTCGACCCCGAGTTTCGTATGTTGCTGGATCAGCGATGACACGGTTTGTGAGACGAAAAATGTGTTTCCATCGGTAAAGAGAGACCGCGGAGATGGATGTTTGTAACCTTAAGTTGATATCCTCGAGAGGTACGTTCTCCATCGCGAGCTGAGTAGCTAGGAGTTTGATGGCTTCGGAGTAGACAATAAAAGCCATATTCGAGGGACTAATGGGCATAGGCTGGAAGAATCAGGATATGGGACATGGATTGATGAAGCCAAACCAGTTGCGAAAAGCGAGCGAGGGGGAGAAAGGGTTTCTGGGGTTCACCCCAACCCCAACGAGAAATTTCGGTCCAAACAAACGATTAAAAAAAACAACCAAAAGATAAAAAAAAAGGAAGATGGATGATCTTTAGCAGATCATCTGTCGTGCGAGTCCACAGTTGACGGCCCGGCCACTTCATTTTTGGCCGGTGCTGCGCCCTCGCACGGGCCAGCTTGCGATTTTGAGAAATTTCGGATTTCAAGCATTTTGTAATCTACTGTATGTGATGTGAAAAAGCCACTTTGTTGAGGAGGTTTTTGGGCCATTGACTGACCACACTTCACTCCTCTAATCAGAACATGTATAATTCAACTTTGGAAAAGTGGAACAGAAATCAAACAATATGAAGATCATTGGCATTATAATGGGGTTGAAGCATCAAAAATTTCAAACCTTTAATGGGATGAAACTCAGTTCTTTTGACAAATGGAGATACTGTGCAAGATTCACCTTCACTTGTCTTCATGAATTACTGGGAGACGTATTTGAATGAGATGTTACTATTTATTAAGACCAAAGCCTCATTACCAACCCAATTAGCTTTACCTAATTTCTTGCTACTATAGATTTGTAGAGGGATTCATGGATTTTTGAAGGAAAACCCTGGTACTGCAGAGAAAGTATCACATATTGATAGACCAATTGAGTATCAAGTCACATTGTTTGCTTGCTTCCTTCATCAAAAATTATATGATGAATCCTTTTGAAGGCCTTGCTTAATATTGAGGCATATATATGTCCTACACAAAGTTCTCCTGGAACTTTTCCACGAAGGTTCCAGAATGATTTTCCACGAAGCCAGAAAAGAAAATCTTGGCTGTGTTCTGGCTTCGTGGACTTGTGGAAAAAAAACCAATTTGAATGCCCTTTGCCCCTAGGATCCAAAAGACAGCGTCATTCAACACTGCAGCTGCTGATCGAGGCCTCTACATCTCCCCCTCAACCACCTCTCATTCTTCACCTCACTTCCACACCTCTGTCCTCATAAACCACACGATGGCCTGAAAAGGATGAATGAATATATTGATTTTTTTTGTGTATGAAAATATCAATAGAAACAAATTGATAGGAACATCTTTTGAAAGAACATCCTCGATTTTGAACAAGATCAATGTCTGATCCTTCAACTGACAATAATCCAAATGAGATTAGCTGTTGTTGAAGATCAATAGGAAAATGTTCTATCCGATGATACACAAAAAGATTGAAATAAACTTTTGAATCTTGGACGAGATCGATACCTATGTATTTGAATCGATTTCTGATGTTAACTGTGGACCGAGTTCAAGAATTAAATCGATCACATTCAAAGACCGATAGGAACAAGTTCAATTTGATGATATGTACAAAAAAGATAGAATCAGCTCTTGGATCTTGAACGAGATCAATATTGATTTGAATCAATCTCTGATGTTAATTGTGGACTCAGTCAATTACATTCAAAAGAT
Source organism: Melampsora larici-populina 98AG31 (assembly GCF_000204055.1). Lineage (NCBI taxonomy): Eukaryota > Fungi > Basidiomycota > Pucciniomycetes > Pucciniales > Melampsoraceae > Melampsora > Melampsora laricis-populina. The sequence continues at coordinate 270,461 of NW_006768789.1, forward strand.
TGATAGGAACAAGTTCTATCCAATGATACAAAAAAGCTCTTGTATCTTAAACAAGATCAATATTTATCTAAGTCAATTTATGATGTTGATTGTTGAGCAAGTTTATGAATTAAATGGATTAAATTCAAAGATGATCGTTAAAAAGTTGAATTAGTTGATTAATAGTGATTCGGATTTCTTCAGATGAATCATGGGGTTGAATGAAGTAATTTGAGAAAAGTTGTTGGGTTGTTTTGTGGTTGATAAATTTACTTGAAGGGGTACTTGAGGTGAAGCTTGTCAGGCATGCTGTGATGGTGGATGTCCCAAAGTCCAGAAAGCCAGAACGTATTCTGGATTTCTGGCTTCGTGGAAAAGTTGTTCTGGAACCTTTGTCAACACCGGGTAAGCAACGCACGCCGTTGCTGTTGAGGGGCGTTGCGCTGCGGTTTTATTGACCAGCAGCGCAGCAGAAGTTGCGGGTACTTGTTGCTCCCCGGTCCGTAACGCACCAGGGCGCCGGGAAAACCTTTTTTTTACACAGGAGCAGCGTTACAGCTAAAGTAGCTCCCGGCCCCGCAACATTTGCTGATGTTGCGGGGCTAAAATTCCCGATTGAGCAAGGAATGACGCAAGGGAGCCCAATTCGTCAATACCTTCACCAACACCACCCAAACCATCACCAATACCGCTTCAATATCTACGTAAATACGATTTCCTGCCGGTTGAAGGCACTAACACTCCCAATGGGGACTCGACGCAGGCAAATCGGTCGGCTCCCACAAGCAGGAGACGCAGAAAAAGGGGTTGAGTGTCACCTAGTCTTATTATACACCGATCCGAAGGAAGGTGAGGCACCCTTCTTCCCTTCCGATTAACAAGTTTTTCGTTTCCATCTTATCTTCAACCCACATATGTTCAGTTCAACTTAGTAAAAGTATTGTTGACAAGTTTTCATTTACATCTTCTCTCTTTCATCAAATCTCTTACATCTTCTCTCTTTCATCAAATCTCACCTTTGTCTCCTCTTATCTTTTCTATCGGTCGACCATCATTAGGCATCGCTTCTCTCATTTCTCTTGTCTCATCTATCAGTCAAACTACATCAGCTATTAATATCAACTCCAACATGTCGTCTGTGACATCCGAACGCCCAATTCGAGATCGCAAGCAGACCAGTAATCCATCTATGGTCAACCCCTCACCTGATTCCCGCCGACGTGTCTCACTTGATAACAACACCTCAATCAATCCGTCTACAAGCAAGCATAAGCAGAAGACCATCAACCATACACTAGACACCTCAGATAACGAATCGGTGCTTGCAACCAAAAAAAGAAAGCGTGTTGAGGAGATTGAGAGCGAATCATCTGACAACGTGGTGGAAGTGGTCAAGAAGAAGAAGAAAAGTAAGGCCTCTACTTCGAGTCGTAAACAAAAAGCCAAAGAGAAAGTTCTAGACAAGGTCAGTGTTTTGTTAGTGGTGCTTTTAGTCAATGATTTCAGTGCACTGAAATCAATCATTGTTATTGGCCTCGACATCACGAAGAACATCACTAGGGAAATGCTAATTGCTGATTCCGATCCCGAGGATGCAATAATCAATGCAATCAACGCTAAGAAGAGGCCCGAGAACCCCTCTACTGATCTTGCCAAGCTTAGAGCTTATTTCCATGCCCTGTTTTTTGGCACGTTGGATGTGAGTCTATATGGTTTTAATTTCATTCTTTTGCTTTATCTCTTAAATTTTGTTCACATATGTTTTTTTTTCAAACAGAGTCGATCAAAGCCACCGCTCAGCTATGCATGTCGATTCTGCCACAGGGATAAAACTCACCCGGTGCGAGTTAGTTACACCAATCTTACTGGAAACCTGAAGGTCCACCGATATGGATCTACTCAAGATGGACGCTCAGACGTAGGATGCAGTGGACGTCTCAGAGCTCAAGCCGAAGAACCGAATCTATGTGTTCCTCTCTCGGTGGCTGAAACCCGTAAGGCATCAGCAACCGGAAGTGGTCCCATGGACTCCTTTGTCGTCGCCACCGCCAATGTCACATACTCCAATCAGATCTTAAATCAGATGGCTTGTACGTGGCTTATACGACACGCTCAACCTTGGAATCGTTTGGAGGATCCCATCCTTCGGGGCATGGTGCGTTATCTTCGCAAGGACGCCTCCCTCAACGGTCGTCGATGGGCGGCTGATGAGGCCAAAAAGATAAATGTCTCGTTGAAGGACTCAGTGTTTTCGGAACTGAAGGTTAGTCATGTTCAACTCTTTAATTGATATATATAAATATTGATTACATCAATCTTATCTACGCAACATCTTCGATATAGGCTCTGAAATCGAAAATCAACCTCATTCACGATGGCTGGACCACGAAGGGTAACCGCCACACGTTCATCGGAGCCTCAGTAACATTCGTGGACAGCAACTGGAAGTACCGTGTACGCCACCTCACTATGAAGGTGGTCACTTGGCATCACCACGGACCGTGGCTGGCCGAACCGATGGCTAACCTTCTGATCAAACGTGGTCTGTACCAAAAGATGAGTCTGATTTGATCTTTTCTTTTCTTTATTTCCATTCTAACACTTTATGTTTTCTATTGTCTCACTTGCTTTGCCAGACCACGGACTCCGGATCAAACAACAAGACGATGGCGAAAGAGATGCATCGGCAGTTTCTTGAAGAAGGTAACTTGAAATATGTATGGGATCCCAATTCCATGCATATTTTTTGTTTCTGTCACAAGTTGGCACTTATTGTCAACACGGGTTTGGCTGCGCTGGGTGTGAAAGCACCACCTCCCATCAAGGTGAAGCAAGCTGATCGTGGAAACTTTCCATCGATTGGAACTATCATGGAGGAAGATGAGGAGGAAGAAGTTGGTAGCAAGGACCCAAACTTAGCAGACACCGAAGAACCCGAGCACGACCCTCAAGACCTTGATCTGCCAGAAACCGAGGTTCCTGAACTTGACGATGAGGGTGAATGGAACGCCGCGGATGCCGAAGAGGAAGAAGACTTTCCTGAACTCTCAACTGTCGGTAAAGAAGTTCTCCCTACGCACCGTCGAGAAGCAAACAATGTCGACTACATATTGCGCAAGGTATTTATCTCATTACCATCCTCTTAAATATTTTTCATTTAATTAATTTACTGATGAAATGAACATCAGGTTGATTTTATCACCCGGCATATAACTAGATCTGCAGCTTGGAGAAATGAATTCAAACAAGTCGCTGCCTCCAAAGGTTTCAATGGATCCCTGATCGCTGGTTATGGGATCTGTTGGAACATTAAATATCAAAGCCGGCATAAAGCTTGGCTTGCTAGAGCGGTAAGATGGAATTTTTGACAACGTACCAGCTGTCCACCGCTGACACCTTTCTTGATTCCATCAATAGGTCATTGATGAGTTATGTCGAAATGATTTGAATATGGTCCATTCAAAAAATCGACCTTTACGCAAAAACAAAAAGCCTTACGGATACTTTCATGAGCTTGAGATGACAACATCCGAGTGGGCCCAAGTCCGTAAAATCAACAATGAACTTGAGGTACATGTTTTTCTTTGTTTTATTGATTGCTTTTAGTTCTTACACTGACACCACCTTAATTGATTTCATGTATTCAAGCCTTTCCTTAGGATGACTTTGCTCATGGAGGGCGATGGCCCAACGGGCTGTATGGTAATCCCCCAATACGTGGAACTCCGCTCGTCCCTTGAAAAGAAGATTGAACCTTTAAGCACCAGTGATGCCCTCTACCCAATGCTTTGCAAGATGAAAGAAAAGACGGTCGAGTACTTGCAAGAAGCCTTGGGATGCGAAACACTTGTGATGGCCACAGTGCTTCATCCATTCTTTTGGCTTAAGTTCTTTGCAAAGTGGTTCGGTGAGAACTCTGTGGTGACAATCCAAGCTGAAGCGACTTTGCGAAGGCTTCATCGACAATATGAACTAGAATATCCTCTGAATGCAACATCCAACAAAGCGCCTCGGACTACCAACAGCCAGAACCCTGCAACATCATCACCGAGGCCTGACATCTTCTGCGAGGATTTGGACAAGGATGCACAGATCGAAGAAGCTGAAGACATCCAGATCAAGAACTACTTGCAGCGTGTCGATAAAATGAAGGCTGACGAGTACAATGTGCAAGATCCTGCTTCCGGCCTTGCATGGTGGGAGGTGAGTACCACATCTTTGTATGCTTTGTGCTTGTCATCCACATTAAACACGTCTGTCCTGTTTAATCTTTAGAAACATGAACGATCTTATCGAATCCTGGCCCTCATGGCCAGAGACTACTTGGCCTCAACAGGCTCGTCATGCGCTCCCGAGCGCATCTTCTCGTGTGCGTCAAATGTTTGCTCAAGCAGTCGTGGTGGCCTCATTGCAAGAACAATTGAACGTCTGGTATCTAGTAGGCTGTGGCTGAGGGAAGGTGTGGAGTTGGGTGAGACTTATGAGGAGCTTGTACGAGTTTTCAAAACTTTGGGAATCATAATGACTTGAATTTAGGCGGCAACTTGTTTTTTTTCATCAAATGTCTAGTTTTCTAGTTTATATTACATTTAAATATTCAATACAAATCAGTTTTTTTGTGATTCCTTCATCTAATTGAATATTTTAACACTTTTACACCCATGTTGCGTCTTAGCGCTGCTGATAACGCATTGTTGCGATGCGCAACGATGTTGCGCCAGCTTGTTGCTGATAACGGATGCTGCGTAACTGCTTTGAGCAACGCTACGTCATGGCTCATTTTGGCCTTTTTTTGCGACCGCAACGCTGCCAAAAGCTACACCGTAACAAATACACCATGGGATCAACGCAACGCAAAAGGTAGCCGTAGCGCGTTGTTGCGTTGCTTACCCGGTGTTGCCTTTGTGGAAAAGTTCCAGAAGAACTTTGTGTAGTATAATAGATAAGATGGAGCCCAGTTGCAATCACAATCAAGTCTGGCATGTATGATTTAATTTTCATATGGCCATTTGATTCTGAAAGAGATTCATTCTGACCTATTGTTGTTGCCAATTAGCTTTTTTTGCTACACTTTACTGTCCCTTATTTTTCTAGAATTTGTGATATAGCAGACAGGCAAAACTGAAGTAAGACTCTAGAGCCATGTATATGAAACAAGTTTCTCATTGGTTTTCTTCTACTTCATTATTTATCTTTCCATGTGATCAGGGATGATGGCAATGTGATGTGCTTTTCAAAATTGGCATTATTCCATCTCGGCTTTAGCTTCTTGTTAGATCCTGAGTTGCACTTTTAGCATCTCCAATGTTATTCCTCTGTAGGGACTTCTATCAGAGCTCTGTAAATCAATTCATAATTCCTCTTGCTTTTGAAGGAGTTCATGCTGAATTTATTGTTTGCACTCTGGAGATCCTTGATCCTATACCAAGTTTTAAATTGACTATGTACCAAGAATACGGATAAGTTTAGATGTGGTTCCAGAGGGAATCTAATATGGTGGGAAACCAGGTGCTTAAATCTGGATGGGATTGATAGGGAGTCCTTGATGATGAAGTTGAACAAAGGAAGTGATGTGTGAAGTTTGAGATGAAGGTTTCAATTTGACTTGATGAAGGAAAATGTGGTGGACCAACCCATCATAAATACAGTTAAGCTTAAGTTTAGAGTGACTCAACACTTTTTATTCGATCGATCGGATTCTTCAACTTTCTCAATCTCAATCACAAACACAAAATGATAGGACGACGTTCACCACCTTCTGGTCTACATCATCGTATCCAACTACAACCCCAACCAAACCAACAAACCCAACAAACCTCAACAAACCAACCCACAAAACCAACTCATACACCTTACAAACCTATCAGAAGACCTACTAGATTGATTCATCGATTTACAAAAAATTGGTTTATAAAATTAATCATTCTATCAAGTTTGATCTCGATCAGTTTGTTTTATTGTTTAGTGATTTCTTTTAAAGATTGGCCACCTATTGGAAATAAGTTTACAGAAGAAGGTTTTATTGATCAATTCGAAGGAGATTGGTGGGTTAGTCCAAATATCACAAGATCTAAACGTGTCTTATTAGTAGTGGCACATCGTTAGGTTGATTTCATCTTCAAATCTAACTAGTTGATCCATTTCACTCAAACTGATATATGATGTTTTTTTTCTGTTCTTTCGAATCTTAAGCCGATGATGAATGCTTGTTCTTCTCTCCCACTTTACTTAACCTTTTATTACCTAGATATGTGAATACTACCGAATTAGAACCTGGCTTTCTCAATTCAACCAGTAATTCAACGAGATCATCATCAAGTTCAGGTCAGAAACCTCGGCCGAACACGCATCCTATCAATCAGACTTTGCTCACCAGTCCAATAGGTCACATTCTTTCACTTTCATCTGGTAAGATCTTATCCCTAATCCTGATCAAAATTCTCGTAGTCATCCTGATGATCGCTTGATACCTTTTCCATAGGAAACGCTGATGGATTAGGTTTGAAAAGGACTCGAGAGATGAGAGCTTCATGTTGGGCATTTGGAATCATAAGTGATCATTGTATAGTGATTGATCATCCGTTCGTGTTTCAAACCTGATAATCCATTTCAAATCCATTTTGACAACTCTTCATTTCTGTATACATACAGGGAATTACCAGATAGTATGTCGGTGTGGTGGCCTGAGGATAAAATCGCTGAATTTGTAAAACTTTATGTTGAGCTTTGGAAGATTGATTTAGTAAGGCTTTTGATCAGTTCTTCAAAAGGTTTGATTGGTTATGAACATTCCTGATCATATTTGTGATTCTTTTTGGTATCAAAGGTAATCACTTTCGATCATCACGGTGTATCAGGTCATGCAAATCATCGAGCAATCGCAGCTGCCATATCGTAAGTTTGTGATCAACTTCACGATCAAAAGTTTAGCAAACTCTAATAATCTGGTGTATACAACAGTCGAATCGTTCATACCGATCCAAGTTTTCCAATGACGATGATGCTAGAATCAAGTTCATTGATTTCGAAATACACCTCTTTATTTTCATTACCATTAAGTTTATATCAACATCATCAAATTCGCAAGTCACTTCTTCCTAGCTTCCAACGTCCTCTCTTACATCCTTCAAGAGACTCTGAACGGTTATCTAAACTTGTTTCCCAAACCCTTTCACATTTCAATTGTTCTAATCATCATCCAACCATTGAAAAAAACCTTTCGATCCCATCAGTCAACCCAAACGAAACTCTACCTGATTTGAAACCCGTTCGAATCACTAATCATAATTTATCTAATCATCATACGATCTTTTTGTCGACTGTTCAACAATATTATGATGCTAGACGGTCTTTTAATCAACATATTTCTCAAAACGTTTGGTTTCGTAGGTTATGGTGTTTGTTTAGTAAGTATATGTGGATCAATGAATTGAAAAGAGTGGTACCTATTGAAGATCGATTTGAACCTGATCTAAAAGCTTTAAGTACACCTTTATCTTCTTCTGATTCTTCAAATCAATGAAGAATATTCTTTGTGGTTTGTTTTGATTTATGATTGACACAATAGCATGGGATTCGTGTATTGTTTGTTCTGTTCTGTTCTTTAAAAAAGTTTTGCTTGGTTTTGTAAAAAGAGCTTTTTTGAATTGCATGGTATTTTAAGAATCATATCTTTGTTTGGTTGTAACTTAACACTGGAATTTGAAACAAGTCAGTTCAAACTTCAGTCCACTTCTTTCTTTGTACAACAGCAATAGTTGATCTTAAGAACTGAGGATAAAAATTTGTATGATGTCTTGGTGAAACTTCTTCCTTTGGTTGCCTGATTTGATACAATTTTTGACTTGAGGATTTGTTTTATGAACCGTTAACTTGTTGTCCTATGCAACCATTTTGCGGGACAAATCTATGCTGAGCAGATTAGCTTCTATTGTTCTGACATCCACGAAAGTCTTAGTACAACCCGGACTCCATAATCTGAAGCTTGATACAAAATAAAAGTTGATCGAAATTGATACAGGCTACCCTAAGCTATCAGACTTAAGGTTGGCTAAGTGAGACTGACTTGCAAGAGCTTGCAAGCTAGCTGCCAAGTTCATGGTCATCAATCTCAGGTCTCAGCCATGTCTACGCAATCTCAGCCTTCAACTTCGAAACCAGATCCCATTCATATTCTCATTGGTATGTCAAACATTATCAACTCCTATCAGGATCTCGGGCTCAAATCAGTAAACATTGACTGATTGATTTAATGTAAAATTCCATTGGATTGGCTTTGAAGTTGGGACAGGTGCCATTGGGGCCTTTTACGGCTCACGTCTTCACCAACCTAATCACCCTCAAAGGCCCGTATTGGTTTCCTTAACATGTAGATCAAATTATAAACACGTATCTTCAAATGGATTATCAATGAAAACTCGATCATTTGGCGATTATGAGTTTAAACCATATCGAGTGTATTCATCTGTGATTTCAGCTTCAAAGAACAATTCACCTAAATGGGATTTCGTAATCCTTTGTACAAAAGTTTTAATAGGAGACATTAATGATTCTGAAATCTTATTACCTTTATTTAATTCAACTACTCAATCATCAAATCCTACAATAGTTTTGATTCAAAATGGAGTAGGAATCGAAACTATTCATCGTCAAAGGTTTCCAAATGTTCCAATTATAAGTGGTGTGACGGTTGTAAATGCTGAACAAATCGAACTAGGAGTCGTACGTCAGAATAGATGGACACGAATTAGTCTTGGATCGTTTCTTGAATTCGAGTATGATGATCAAAAAATCAAAAGTAAAACCCATCAAAATTCAGAACTAGAAACCAAATCGACTCATCAAATTGACCTTTTAGTTGAATTATTAAAACAAGGTGGGATAAAAGATGCAGAAGTTTATAGTGAAAGAGATTTACAATTGGTGAGATGGCATAAACTTGCAATCAAGTAAGATTTCTGATTCTTCTGATAGTTTATATCATCAATCTAACCCCACTTTCGATTTGCTCTGATCCGTCTTAGTGCCTCGATGAACCCTTCCTCAATCCTATGTGGAGGTCTAACTAACCCAGAAATGGTAGCAGACCCAGCCATACGCATTCATCTAACCGAATGTATGAAAGAAGTACTCAGAGCAGCATGCGTGATTTTCCAACTCGAAAGCATGCCCACTGGTTTTGCAAGTCCAGAAGAAATCTTGGAATCGATCACTCGAGCCAAAGGTGAAGCTATCAAACCTTCAATGTTAGTGGATTGGGAACAAAACCGACCCTTGGAGATCGAAGCTATTCTGGCTATTCCGATTAGGATCGCTAAACGGTTTGGAGTGGAGTTGAATCGATTACAATCTATGTATGCTTTCTTGAATCAACTTCAACGTCAGAGAACTCATGGGTCTGCAAAGTTGTGATCGTACATAGTGATCGAAGTGGTTCTTGAGACTTTGGTCTTTCTCTTATGCTTCATCTTTGATTTTTCCACTTTTAAGTGTTATCTTATTTATATCAGTCAGTTTGATTGTCATCCGACCACCTCATCAATTACTGCGTTTGTTCTCTTCACCAATGTATCTTTACTTATATATATCTTCATTTCGAATGCTGTATACATATTTTTTATTCCTCACTCTAGTCTTTCATATAAGATCCATGATTCAAATTAGATATATAACCTTAACCTAATAAATTATCTTTGAGATTATAGAGAAAGAGATGAAAGAATTTCATTGTTTAGGACCTTTTGTTTTTGAGAAAAGAAACAAAACAGGTTGTTAAACTAGAGCGAGGTAAACCAAAAGAAAATAGATAGGATCCACTTTAAAGATCATTCAACACTAAATGAAATAGGATTGAGACTGTTGTACCTTTTAATGCCTAACACTTTCTGAGAAATGGATCAAAAGAAGCCACAGATTAAGAAGTTGTAGTGTACAAACTATATACTGCCTACTTAGTAAGTAGAGATGAGAAAATTTCAAGGCGAGATGCTTATAAGGCTGTGTATGCTGGATATATTAGCATAGAATTTTATGTTTTGGAAATCCATCAAGTTTGATTAAAGAAAGATGCAGACTGAAATAAGTATGCGGAAGGATCCGACTCTCTCACTGGCTTTCGGGACTCTTGGGAAGTACGCGGAGTGGTGCCGACTGCACGCACGAACGGAATCTTATGAATTGCTACTATCTTGAAACTTGAGCAAAACGAAAAGACCCCTGTTGGGGAGGCCTGAGGCCTTACAACTTTATTCTGTAAACAATTTTTCTGCTTCACACATATAGATGGAAAAAAACACGATTATAATAATTAAAATAAGACTTTTTAAAGGAGACTCTGGATGTACTTTTTTTCTTAAAAACTTATCAACTAAATTAAAAAATGTAAAATGAGGAAAAAAAGGAATTATATTATGAATAAATTTTTCGCGTTTATATTTTTTTTTATTTTTCTGATGGGTGGATGGGCTAGAAAAAAAAAATTAACAATCCTAACGATGGAAATCTTCACGCGCAGAAAAGTGGACTGATGTAATAGAGCTTTGAAACGCGTGTGTGATTATGGAGATGTGGATCTGGGGATTGAGCATACAACTAGTTGGCAAAGGAAAGTTGAGATTCGAATACTATTGGACCTATCCTGCACAGTTGAGATTCCACTACTGCTTCGTACTCAGCCCATTGGGGTGTAAGTCTTCCTGCCACACTTTGAAGCTTCCCCAATCCGCTTTCGACATGATACTACAATCATTCGGCGACTTCCAGTTGACGTTTGTCATGTAACTCCATCCTAACATATTCCACTCCGTTAATCGAACACCAACCTCGAGTAGTAAATCATTTCAACATTTTTCTCATTTCAGATGATCCAAATGAATTTATTTAAATGATAATATTTCACTCCCTCATTGAGTAATGTTTGATCTATACACAAAATTGATCATTAATTAGTTAATTTGATTTGAACATTAGTTTAAGTTTTAAATCTTTTGTCAATTTTTGGATGAGAGCAGATGAGAGCATCACGGGGTTGCCAGAGATTGGGTATGAGAATGAGAATGAGAATGAGAATGAGAACAAGATCTGTAAACCAAACATGACCCCGTAGAACTTCAAAGTAAACTTATCCAAGTCCCACACTGCTTCTCACATGCTTTGAGTGCAGCAAGGGACGTATGACGAAGAGGCACACTTTGGCCTGTGAGGGGAATGAGTTTTTGTACAAGATCATCTGGCTTCCTTACACTTTTTCCCATTTGTTGATTTCCATGAGGCAAAGAATTTTTTTGTTTGCCTCTCTGAGGCACATCAATTTATTAAAAAATTACTCCAAGGACTTCAAGGACTCCTCCCTCTACTTTCCTTTGAAGTTTGAGGCTTTTGTTGAATTTGCCTTGTATGTATAAACCACTCTCAGTTTTCAAATACAGGTCAAAACCTTTGACAACACTTCAAAATCCTGGACTTCAGAAGGAACATGAAAGAGTATTCCTTGGTTTCCTTGGAAATTTTGTTGGTAGAAAGGAGTGTCTCAGAGAGGGGAACACAAAGTCTCTATGGTTTACTAAACTCCATGTTACTAGTCCGTCTGTGAAAGGTCTAACACATACATATCACAGATTGAACACTATATTGTATACACACCACTAGCTAGATGTTGTTCCTTTTCCTTCATCCGACAATCTCGTAATAGGACTAGACAGTATCAGGATTCCTCACTCCAGTCCCAAAGACCCAACCCTGAGCCTTAACATATTGTCGGATCCCTATCGACGGACTGAGGACATAAATTGCAAGAATCAAAAAGAAGAACGAACGTTTAGAAGAAAGAAAAAACAAGATCAGAATCAGAACTAAGATTAGAATTAGAAAGAAATTCAAGATTTAGACTGCATATCATTGCCGCAAGATCCCCCCGCAACCTTATTTGCTTACTTAATTGAACACCTGCAGCACGTCGCCCACATTTAGATCACCCAGTCACGGGGAAGACGATTCCAAACCCGAAACGCCCACTCCGTTCGTAGACGCCGACGAATTTACCGGAACACTCATCATCACTGAACCATCTAGCCGCGTTAACCCCGATCTGATGGAAGAATTACAACGTCAACTGACTGAACTCACAAATTCGGTCCAGGAAGAACGTCGACTACGCCTTGAGGCTGAAGTTCGAACGTTGAATGCCGAGGCCAGGCTCGCTGCGATTGAGGCAACCCAGGCCACTGACGCAGCCAACCAGACACCTCAAACCCCTGCTCAGACCTCCGAACCTGCTTCTGAGACTGCCGCGCAACCTGCGATGCCCGCTGCTACCCCTAGAGGACCAAAGGTCTCTGTCCCGGATAAATTTAATGGGACTAGGGGCGGGCCGGCTGAATTTTTTGCCAGCCAGATTCAGCTTTATATGCTAGCCCACCCTTATTTGTTTACCAACGACCGTAGCAAAGTCGCGTTTGCTCTTTCCTACTTAACCGGTGCCGCGAGCAGCTGGGCCCAGCCCCTCACCCTTGAACTTTTTGACGCCAACACGAGCCACACCGTCACCTTCGATCGCTTCGTGACCAACTTTAAAGCAATGTACTTCGACTCCGAAAAGAAGTCGAAGGCAGAGCGAGCCATCAGAGCGCTTACGCAGAAGACGTCTGTAGCAGCCTATACTCACGAGTTTAATATTCACGTGTCAGCCACGGGTTGGGAAACCTCTACACTTGTCAGTCAATACGAACAAGGATTGAAAAGAGAAATCCGGGTGGCTATGGTTATGATGCAAGAAGAGTTCAGTAGCATCGAACAGATTGCAAACATGGCTATTAAGATTGACAGCAAGATACACGGTGTAGCCAACTCGTCCACAGTCACATTTCACGCACCCGACCCTAATGCTATGGACATATCTTCAGGTTTTGTTTGGTTGTCAGAAGAGGAGAAGGCCAGGCGCATGAGATCCGGTTCATGCTTTAAATGTAATCAACAGGGTCATCGGGCGAATGAATGCTCTAGTAGAAGAACTGATAAAGGAAAGGATAGAGGAGGTTATAAAGCCCGTATCGCGGAATTAGAATTTAAACTAAGTGCGTTAGGAAGTAAAAGCGATGGAGATGTGATTACTACAACTAGTTGTGCTGAATCGTCAAAAAATGGCGGTGCTCAGGCCTGAGCGATGTGCCTATCCTGAGCAATTGTGGGGTAATAGCTGAAATTGAACTTGATGCAAGTAGAATCTTAACGTGCAATGCAAACGATCCACGTGTTTTCCTCCAATGTTCATTATCAACATCCAATTACCCACGCGCCACATCAACCAATCCCTTATTTCCTAACTTTCTTATAGACTCAGGTGCCACGCACGACGTGCTGAGTGAGACTTTTGCCCAAAAGACTGGTCTTATCAACCACGCAGTGTGTGCAACACAAGTCGTGACAGGATTCGACGGTTCAAGAAGCCACGCCTCTTTCGAAACCAACCTATTTCTGGACCATGACACCGAACCGACCCATTTTATCATCACGCGTATCAAAGACTCATATGACGGAATTCTCGGCATTCCATGGATCAAGAAGAACCATCGACGCATAAATTGGCAGACAGGTACAGTCAGCTCGTATCACCACGACATTGCGACTGCATCTGCAGTTTCGTCAACTCCGCAACCACCCTCGCAAGCCCAAGGTCTGGAGCCCAGGAGGGACGCTAGGAACTTTGACGAGGGGGCCGCTGTCACAATTGATATGCATCAGCCCCCGCAATGTGAGTACGATATGACCATTCCCCAGATGTTCACCGAAACAGCTAGCAAGCTTTATACTCCCCAAAATTCACAGATCCCAACGACCCCTCGAACGCTACCGACAACAACTACCCTCAACAACCCCATTCATGTTATCAAAAACCTTCAACAGTCCAACCCACAGATTGAAGAGACTCAGGAGCACGCTGCAGCTGATTCATCAGCTTCGTCTACGCCGCACACAACCCCGTTTGGTCACAAAGTTGAGCCCACGAGGGACGCTAGGCACAGTGACGAGGGGATGTGTACCATTTCTGATACATTAGCATCCCCGCAGTGTGAGTCCGCCCCAGCCCATAATCCCTTACCCGTTGAAGCAGCTGGCAAGCCAGTATCTCCTCCTATATCACAGATTGACCGTATTCGAACATCGAACATCGTGAATTGTCCAAATGACCCGAGTGGCCCTTCAAGTTTGTCCTATGCAGCTGTTGCGACAGCTTCGTCCAATCCGAAAAAATCCCTTTTCAAGCCAGGATTGGAGCCGCAAGGGCACGCTAGGAAATGTGACAAGGGGGCCGCTATCAATATTGATGTGCATCAGCCCCCGCAATGTGAGTTCAATCACGGTTTAATCCCCCATGCCATAGAAACAGCTGGCCAGCCCTTACATTTCCAAAACAGGCCCCTTATCATCGATACGGCTAAAACCTCGTGGTCGACTTTGGCCAGAATAGCTGCAGATGAGAAGGCAAAACTACCTGCCAAGACCGTTGAGGAAATGGTACCAACGTATTACCATCGTCACCTCCATCTCTTTCAGAAGTCAAAGGCCCAATGCCTACCTCCTAGACGCAAGTATGATTTCCGGGTGGATTTGGTGCCAGGTGCACAACCTCAAGCCGGTAGGATCATTCCCCTATCACCGGCAGAGGAGGCGGTCCTAGACGAAATGATCAAGACAGGTTTAGACAACGGCACCATCAGGAGGACGACATCCCCATGGGCCGCGCCAGTGCTTTTCACCGGGAAAAAAGACGGCAATCTACGCCCATGTTTTGACTACCGAAGACTGAATGCTTTGACGGTGAAGAACCGATATCCACTGCCTCTGACGATGGACCTAGTTGATAGCCTGCTAGATGCGGATCGGTTCACCAAACTAGATATGCGCAATGCATATGGTAACCTACGCGTCAAGGAAGAATCCGAAGACATACTGGCATTCATCTGCAAACAAGGACAGTTTGCGCCCTTAACGATGCCGTTCGGACCTACAGGAGCCCCTGGTTACTTTCAGTTTTTCATTCAAGACATCATGGTAGGACGAATAGGCAAGGACACTGCTGCGTATCTCGATGATACGATGATCTATACGAAGAAGGGAGTTCGCCACGAAAGCGCGGTTGACAGCGTGTTGGACATATTCAACAAACATCAGCTTTGGCTCAAACCCGAAAAATGCGAGTTCTCAAGATCTGAAGTCGAATACCTTGGCCTCTTAATTTCAAAGAACAAAGTCAAGATGGACCCCGCAAAAGTGAAAGCGGTGAAGGATTGGCCAGCTCCTAAGAACACAAACAAACTCCAACGGTTCATTGGCTTTGCTAACTTTTACAGGAGGTTTATAGACCAATTCTCTAAGACAACACAACCACTTCATGACTTGACAAAGCTCAACAAACCTTATGTTTGGAATAACGCCTGCGAAACCTCTTTTGAAAAACTCAAGACTGCATTCACGTCAGCACCCATTCTGAAAATCACGGATCCCTACAGGCCCTTCATACTAGAATGCGATTGCTCTGATTTCGCGCTAGGCGCTATCCTTTCACAGAGATCGGATGACAATGGCGAAATTCACCCAGTGGCTTATCTATCACGGTCACTGGTACAGGCAGAAAGAAATTACAAAATCTTTGACAAAGAGCTATTGGCAATTGTAGCATCTTTCAAGGAATGGCGCCACTACCTTGAGTGCAACCCAAACCGACTCGAAGTGATAGTGTACACGGATCACCGAAATTTGGAAACCTTCATGACTACCAAACAACTCACTTGCCGACAAGCAAGATGGGCAGAAACACCTGGCTGCTTTGACTTCGTTATTAAATTTCGACCAGGACGGAAATCTGATAAACCCGATGCACTATCTCGGAGGCCCGATCTTAAGCCTTCAGAGGCTGAAAGACTAACATTTGGACAACTACTGAAACCCGAAAACATTGGACCTGATACGTTTACCACCGATTCAGCTAACATTGACTCATTCTTCTTAGACGAATCAATTGACCTAGAAGATGCCGAGAAGTGGTTCGAAATTGACGTGATGGGATGCTCAGACATCGAAGCCAAGCCAGAGGAGACCGACGGAGTGCTGAGTGACATCAAGATTTTAGAATTGATACGAGAAGCCAACCCAACGGACAAACAAATTACAACGCTCATGGAATCAGTCACAAATCCCATATCTGCCAATATGAAGAAACTCACATGGATGTACGAAGTGAAGGATGGAATCTTATACAGACACGGCAAAGTAGAAGTACCAAATGATGACAACGTCAAGTTCAACATATTACGAAGCCGACACGATACACTCCTAGCAGGACACCCAGGACGGAATAAAACGCTCAGTCTCACAAAACGGTGTTTTACCTGGCCTTCACAGAAAGCTTACGTCAACCGGTACGTAGATGGATGTGATTCCTGTTTACGAATCAAATCTTCGACACAGAAACCATTCGGAACCTTACAACCACTACCGATACCGGCTGGGCCTTGGACCGACATATCATATGACTTGATCACAAAACTGCCAATCTCCAACGGATGCGATAGTATACTCACTGTGGTGGATCGACTTACTAAAATGGCTCATTTTATCCCCTGTAAAGAAACCATGAAGGCAGAAGAATTAGCGGATTTGATGATCAACAACGTGTGGAAGTTACACGGTACACCAAAGAGTATAGTATCAGATAGAGGCAGCATCTTCGTATCCAAAATCACTCAACAATTGGATAGGAGATTGGGTATTAAACTACATCCTTCAACAGCGTACCACCCTCAAACTGATGGTCAATCGGAGATAGTGAATAAAGAAATTGAAGCTTACTTACGACATTTTGTTGACTACAGACAGGAAAATTGGGAAGCACTGCTTCCAACGGCAGAATTTGTGTACAACAACCGGGACCACGAGTCAATAGGAGTATCGCCTTTTAAGGCCAACTACGGATTCAACCCAATGTTTAACCTAATCCCGTCGTCAGAACAATGCATCCCTTTAGTAGAAGAACGACTAAAACTGATTCAGGACGTTCAAAAAGAACTGACAGTTTGTTTAGAATTAGCACAGGAATCAATGAAGCACCAATTTGACAAGCATGTACGACAAAACCCAAAATGGAAAGAGGGAGATGAAGTTTGGTTAGATTCAAAAAATATTACAACCACGAGACCAAGCCCCAAATCAGGACATTGATGGCTTGGTCCTTTCAATATCAGTAAAGTAATCTCAAGCACTGCTTACGCGCTAAACCTTCCACTCTCTATGAAGGGGATACATAATACTTTTCACGTTTCACTTTTACGCAAGCACAATCCAGATACAATCGAACAACGGGTACAGGACGAGAGACCAGCAATTGAAATTGAAGGTGAAGACGAATGGGAAGTCTCAGCAATATTGGATTGTAGAGTAAGAAGAAACAGAAAAGAGTATTTAGTGAATTGGACAGGATTTAATTCAAGCCACGACTCGTGAGAACCAGAATCAAACCTCAAGAATTGTAAAGATTTATTAAAAGAATTCAAGAAGCGATTTCCTAACACTGA
Organism: Melampsora larici-populina 98AG31; assembly: GCF_000204055.1. Classification (NCBI taxonomy): domain Eukaryota; kingdom Fungi; phylum Basidiomycota; class Pucciniomycetes; order Pucciniales; family Melampsoraceae; genus Melampsora; species Melampsora laricis-populina. The sequence goes on from NW_006768789.1 coordinate 288,007, forward strand.
AAAGAAGAAAAAGGCACGGAGAAGAATGTGAGAGGGCTAAGCTTTTTCCCAAGTGGTTTTTTAACGCTGCCCGGGGGGGGGAGATTGCAGAGCTTGCAAAAGGGAGCTTGGGCATTAAAGGCGGGATAATGTTACGAGTCCGTCTGTGAAAGGTCTAACACATACATATCACAGATTGAACACTATATTGTATACACACCACTAGCTAGATGTTGTTCCTTTTCCTTCATCCGACAATCTCGTAATAGGACTAGACAGTATCAGGATTCCTCACTCCAGTCCCAAAGACCCAACCCTGAGCCTTAACACTCCACCAATAGGTAAAACAGTTTTATAAGGAATGAACTTGATTCCCCTTGCAGGCAAAAACTTGACAAGTGCACTCAATGACCAAATTACGGCCACTGTGAAGCTTGCATGTGATTGTTGGGACTTCAGGATCCAATGCTGAGCAAGTTGGATCACATGACTGGTATCCCCAATTTGTTTGAGACCACAAACATATGGGAACAATGTGTGTTGGTGAGTTTGAAGGTGAGACATCCACAGGAACTCACTGCTTGATCTTCTACATCAATAGGACACATTACAGTCCAACCCTGGGCCAGCAACACAGGTGTTGCATGCTGCGCTGCACTTGTGTTGCGGTTTTTCTGACCACACCACAGCAGGAAATCAATTTCAAAGTTGCAGCCTGACCCGCTGCACAACAAGATGTGTCAAATTTTGAGTTATTTTGGGTTGCAACAACATTTGTTGTGTTACTGCCCAAAAAAATCAAAATTCAACATTTTTTTGGCGTGTTGCACCTGTTGTGTTGCGCAACACCTTGACCGCCGCAAAACCCAGCCAAACCTTTTGTTGTTGCGGTACTTACCGCAATGCAGCGTCTGCCGTTGAGTCTTTTTGCGTGTTGCGGAGCAATGCACAAAAAAACATGCGTTCTGTGGCCCGGTGCGTTGCTGGCACAGGGTTGTTACAGAGGCTTTGATTAAAGGACCAAAACAGGAGATGGGTGGCCCATCAGAGGAAGAAGTGAGATGGGCTTCATGAGTGTGTTTGAAGTCCTATTAGTATCTTTTGTAGGGGTTGAATCAACCAGGCTTTCATTATCACCAATGGTGGGAGTTGTATCAAGTACAATAGTTAATTCAACTCCAGAGTTCAAGCCCTTTGGCCAGGCCTGCAGAAGGTTGATTTCTGGATATTTAGACCGGATGTGCACTGCATAAGTCCAATCAATTTTGACATCACCACAAGGTCTGCTGAGCCAGTCCACAGTGAAAATTGTAGTAAGATCCTCAGGCTCTACCACAGTCATATTGAAGATGATCAAGATCCGGTTTCATGCAAGTTTTCCCTTCCAAAAAACTCTTGCAGTCTCAATTTGAAACCTGAGCTTTTGAATGGCCTCAAGAGGGTTTGGTATTGACAAGATATGTCTGCTGTGATGAATTTGAGAGAGGATCCATAAGAAAAAGATCTTGATATCAAAAAATACAGATCCCAAGGGTGTGAAGATCATCTAGAGAATATGTCATAGCAGTGCACTGCAAGATTTGCTGTGCTTTACCTTTCTGTTGCTTATCAAATCTCAGGATAACCTATGAAGAAGCAACCTGGAAGTTGGGTTTGGCTTCTTTTTATCTTGAGACTACATACCTCCATATCCCATAAATTCAGCTACATAAGAATCCAAGTCAATAATTTTATACAAAAAGTCTTGATGTCATTTTGAAATTCAGAATTGATGATTCAAACAGATAGAAAGATGACTTGGGTGAAGACTTGTGGTCAATAGTGTTGCTGAATGATTATTTAAAGGGAATGGGAACAAGATGATTCCTGAGAAATATAATCAAAGACCAAAAACACTTGCTCCAAAAACCTATTGCACCAACATTCTTTGTCATGTTCAGTGTTCATGGTGCACATGTTCCACCAGAAGATTCCTACAACATGGTTATGCGAATGTGGTTACAAACCTTTGAAGATATTGGCCAGAGTGAAAATGTCTTTCATCCACAACAAATGTAAATTCTTATTTCTTTTGCAAGAAAATTCAGTCTAGACATTTTGGTGATACCCTTTGTGTCTAAAGCCTCATTAAAAGATCCAAGTGATATTAGTTCAGTCCTTCAAACCAAATATGCTGTGTCAAAATGATGATTGCTTGCACATAATCCCCAATACTCACCCTGAAATTTGACTACTCTTGAGATTATTGAGTTTTCAGTGATATGGAATGACATATTTTGGTCTACAATTTCTGGGTACATATCATACAAATGAAATGATATAGAGCAAAACTGCCCCTTATCCTAATCCCAAACCGGTCGACCAAACCCTTGGGCCTCACCTAATCCTAACCAATCCTACAAGATGCAATCAGCTTTTGTCTACATAGTCTTGGGAATTGGATCACAGAATGAACAGAATAGGAAAAAACTGCCCTGACCAAGCCTAACCCCTAAACAACCCTTGGCCCACCAGTGCTAACCTATCCTAACCTATCCTAACAAAGCCTACCAGGCCTAACAAGCCTACCAAGCCTAACAAGGCCTTCACAAATCCTAATAAATCCTGACCCATGATAATGAATCCTAATCAATCCTAACAAATCACAAAAGCCTAACAAGGCCTATCAAAGCCTAACAAGCCCTAACCTACCCCAATAAAGCAAACATCAATATGAGCAGTGTGATTAAAATCAGCCGAGTTTTGAAGGGAAATCTTACAAATCAGACATATTTGACACGACTGATGCTGATCGAATGCTGACCAAGCATATATACCCAAGCCGTACCATTCCTGAACCAAGCGCAAGGATTATGTAGTTTGAGAAGTGACAACCAAAATCCTGACTTTTGAATCGGCAACTTACGAAACAAACGAGCTTGACGTTTAACCTTTTCAAGATTTGCAATCAAGAGTCAAGACTGATGATCTCGGGACCCGTAATGCCGGACACGGGACTGACCTCGGATACTTACACAGCCGATACTTGGCTCCGTCGGTGCAGCTCCGTGATGTTCGAAAAAATGCGAGGAAATGCGAGAGTCGATTTGAATTTTTGTTGAACAACGCTTGAATTTGTGATTTAAATTCTCCGTCGAAGCGAAAGGTTGATTCCGTGCGTTTGGTTGATTTGAAGACATCTTTTTTTAATTTTTAAAGTTTTACAAGCGAGAAGTTGTGTACATACGTGAAACGATGATCAAGTTCAACGATGAGATTTGAATTGAATTGAATCTAAACTTTAAATCAAAGAGAAAGAGTCATGTAACTTCCAATCGATAAACAAACAAACACCATCATTCACCATCATATCTATAATCTTCTAGTATACCATCAAACCTCATCACTTCAAGTCATATAACTCATATACTCAAACTTCAAAGCCATTTACGATTTAATTTACTTGACTAGCTTAAATGTGAAATCAGTTTAAATTCAAATCAATCCAGTCCAACTCTTAATCAACTCAATTCTCTTCATCATTCGATTCACACTTTATGAAATCTAAAATCTAATAATCACCATCACTAAATGTTAGTGATTCAATCCTATCCTAAAACCCAATCATCACTAAACCAATCTTTTGTTTACTTTCTCAGAACATTTATTCGAATTTCAACTTTATCACCATTAACTTAACCCACAGACAGTCTTATCCAAACCCAAACCATCATTCATCAAATGAATCCAAGTCAACTATTCTCAGAAGTAGCAAGACAAAACAAATTATTAAAAGAAACCATTGATTCGTTTCAATTCACATTATCAGACACAGAAGAACCAGAGAGTCCCTTGAACGCAACAGATCGAGAAGAAGAAGATCTAATCTCGAACCTATCCTACATCCCAAGCTCCTCACCAACCCTAAGTAGTAGTAGTAGTAGTAGTAGTACACTCAGTAGTACTTCTTCAACTTTGACTACCCATTCCATTCAACAAATCAGGATCGAAACCTTGATTGATTTACTAAACAAACAAGAATCTCGACTCGATTTACTAGAAGGATTCGGAAATGAAGTGTTGTTGAATACGGCTTTACCTATTTATAGAGGATCGAATCATCCAAACGAAATCTCGATTCAAGAATGGTGTAGGATAATTTCCAATCGATTAAACTCACTAAAACCTATCAATAAGTTCAATAACACTTTCAACTCGAAATCAGTACTGATCCTAATCTATAATCATTTAGATTTAAAACCTTTAAAGTTATTAATCAATTTATTAGAAAGGAATAAAACATTAATCGAATCTAAGTTTCCTGAACAAATCCCGCCCAAGTTTCGGATTCCTTCTTCTACCGCTTCTTCTGGGTTTCAAGAAGATCTCAAGTTTGAATGGTTGGATTTGTTGGATTATCCTCTTAGGTTACATGTGCTTAGACATCCTAGAGCTTTGTTGAATTTACTTCAGTCTAAGTTTACGGAAATGGATCAAAGACCTAGGTCTTTAAAAGATTTAAATCGGATCGAAATCAAACCTGGTGATTCGTTATTATTAAGATAAATCTCTCTCTCTTCCTCTCTTTCGAAAAATTCATGTTTTGTTTATTGTGTTTTTTTGGTGCGTTATGAAGCAAAGCAAAAAAAAGTTAATGTTGGTGGGGTGGGTTTGATATCTTTGTATAACTATTACTTTTTCTTCTCTTTTGACAATTCATTTCAAACTACCAAACTTTTTTTCATACATATCTTTTTTTGTCATACATATCTTTCTTTTTTTATATACATCTTTCTTTTTTTTCTATCCTTTGAATCGTTTTCTATCCATCTTCATTCCAAGAACATTCGTTTTTTCTTTTCCTTTCACTTTTGTTTTCGATTACTTTTTTTCATTCTTTTATTATCTTAATTAACTTTGTTATAATATACGTATATATATATCAAGATTTATGTTGTAAGAAAAAAAAAATTGAAAGTTTTGAAAAGTTTTGAAAAGAATAAAAATTCAAGAAAATTTGATTCATACATTTGGCTGACTTAAGAAGAGGACTGAAGTTTGAGTTTTTTTTGGGTTTTTTAGGAGTTTGAACCAGGCGGTATTTTTTTGGGGTTATGAAAGGTTTGATTGATTCACAAAAAAATCTGTCAAACAGAGTTTACAGCTGTTCAAAGAAATTCATGTTTCATGTATCCAGAAATGATGCCTAGATAATCAGTGGGTGTGTGTAATATTTGATTAGACAAGTAAATACTGCTGATGACCTGCAAAGGAAGCACAAGTAAATACAAGTATTTGAGTGGGTAGCAAAGACAGGACAAGTATGTGAATGTGAGGATGCCAGTGGGCAGCAAAGACAGGACAAGTAAAGAGTAAAGTAAAGAGTATTTGAGTGGTTGGTCAAGATGACTGAAGCAAATTTTGAGTACAGCTATTTCATGATATGTTGGACATTGAGAAACAGATAATGAAGCTTTTATTACCTTGAAGTAGATTAAACTTCAAAATTCACCAATGAAAAACAGACGATACAGTGGTTTAGTATCTGATCAATGACAAAATACTTTGACTTTTCCTGTCTTTACTGACTACCAAGATACTTATAAGCTTAACTAAACCTTTCTTCTGAAACGGCCATATCTGCTCTCAAAGAAGATCTTATGACTAGAACCCTGGGTTTGGTCTGAGCACATGAACAGTTGAATCATGTTTGTTTGAAAGCTTGTTTTGAGGGTTCTAAACATCAGCAAACCTCAGAAAAAAATCAGAAGAGCTCCTGTGAGTTCTTATGTGTCACCTCACCACTTTTGGTATGTCAAAAGTTATTGATTTCAAGAAAATTATATAGACTTGAAGATCAAATGATTTTGAGTGGTTCAAGTACACATATAGGCCCAGTAATGTAGGATAGAACAAAACCTAGATTTACAAAACCTTAACACCTGATCAACCATATTACTTTGTTCAAAAAAATTGGTGTTAAAACTGGCATGAGCAATGTGTAAGAAGAACTTATCACAAGCTCTATTCAATTTATTTTGTAAGGTTGTATATTGTTTAGATCCCTCAAAACCAGCTTTCAAACAAAACTCACGTGAAGAACTTGTTATGATCAGGCCAAAGCCCACGGTTTGGTCATAAGCCCTTCTTTAACAATACAGTCAACTCCCTCTAAGTTGATATCCCTGTAAGTGCATAATTCTCTATGTGCATAGGATCTTTTGCCACCAAAAAATGGGTTTTCCAACCAAAATGAGGTCTATAAGTGCATATTCCTTTAAGTGGATGAGAAAACCACCCCCCCCAAGCTGTATGTAATTAGAGGGAGTTGACTAGGTGTGGTTGTGTTGAAAGAGGAGTTTAGTTAAGCTTACCAAGTTACTTGAGTTTTGTTTGTACAGCTTTGCCAGCCATTGGGATACTTGGATTCACTTTGTCTGTCTTTTCCAACCACTGGAATACTTGGATTTTAATTTCTTGTCTTTGTTGAGCACTGGATTACTTGGATTTGATTTTCTTGTCTATGTTGACCACTTCAATACTCATGTTTGATTGTTACCCATATAGCTCTCTCTATACAAGTGAAAATTTGGCTTTAGGTTTACCAATCAGCACATACAATCTTTGGTTCATGCAGATAGGCTTAGGAAAAACCTACATTTATCCCAAACAGATGGTTTCTCACACTTACCTATGATGGTGGGCGCTGGAAACCTGCTTTCACATGGGTATTGCAACATTTAGGCGCCCTGAAATGACGACTACATCCACCAAGTCTATGTAGGAACTGAGATCTGGCGCCTAGATGTTGAAATACCCATGTAGATGCTGGATTTCTGGTGACTGCATGTTGAAATACCCATGTAGGTGCTGGATTTCTGTGGCTACATGTGCTTTCCAAATGTAGGCCTCAATTTTCAACGTCTGCCTAGGTTTCTGAACCTGTAGGATCCAGAAATAAGGCACCTATATGTCTATAAAAACTAAATTTGGACAGGCAGGCAGCCTTTTGAGGAATTCCCATGTGTAGGTGCTCCTTTGGAGCACCTATGCAGGCGCTGCCAACAAGAAGCAAATAGCAAGATTCTATTAATATAGTGTTACACAAACTTTAACACCCAACCTAAAAACCCTTGCACAAAACCCATGACAACCCAATTGTTTCTTTGGTTTTGTCCAACAGAGAAGTGGATTACCAATGGACAAAACCCCAAAAACATTCAGGTTGTCATGGGTTTTGTCCATGGGATTTTAGGTTGAGTGTTCAAGTTTGTGTACCGCAATTATACATGTGGAATATATGTAGAATAGTAAAATCATTCTGATGTATGACATATTTATGCAAGTTCATGATTTCTTGACCTCTATGTGATCAATGATTCTTCCACTGAACTTGATTCAACTCTCTTGAGTTGTGTAGAATACCTTCAAATATTTATAGCAACATTATTATCTCATAAAGTAAGGCAGACTGACATTTATATAATTAGTTGCTTGATCAAAAGGATGAAACCAAGGAATGGTAGTTGGAATAAGATATTATAATAGTAGGTAGGAGTGGGATTGAAGCCTTGCTTTAGACCTTCATCAAGATGGGTTTTTATGTGAAGGTTGAACGTGGTGATCTTTGATTATTGAGAGCTTGCACCGTTTTTTTTTTTTAAAGTGTATTTTTGCTTTATAGAGCTTGCACCTTGAATCTTCATGAGGCAGTGTGCGGGAGGGCCCAGAGATAAAAGTCCGAGTCGGTCCCGATCAACACAACTGATATGTAATTCGAGTATTGATTGAACTGTTTACAACTCATCGACAATCGCACCACTCAACTTCAACTCCAACAGCAACAAGCTCACCTTCAAATCGAACACGTCAAAGAATTCCAAAACCCTTGATCGCACCACTCCAACACATCTCAACCGAAGTAAACCATCAAAAGATCATGACCGATCCAAAAGAAGAAGTTCAAGAAGTAGAAAACCAAGACCAAGGTGCAAGTCCAAGTAAGTAAGTTTTATATATAACTTTCAAACAACCCCAACCGAAAAAAAAAGTATCAAATCAAACCAAATTAACCAAATTTCGTTTCTTGGATTTGATTTGTTAGATGAACAATTACTTTTTGCTGCAAAACAAGATTTAGATGAATTGTTTTATGAATTAGAATCAAAAGGTGGTTATGATATAAATTTTGCAGATGGGGTATGTTGAAAACTTCTTTTTCTACAACTCGATTAGGAAGAAAAAAATGACAGAACACTCCAAGATTGATGGTTTCATGAATTCATGTTTGTTTGCTTTTTTGGCTTTCTTTGTGATCGGTGATATTTCTTTCGGGGTTTTCGCAAAACCTTCAGTTAGGTAATACAGCTCTACACTATGCGTAAGTTTTTCTTTCCAAACACCCAAAAAAAGCCCTTCCAAAAAAGAACCATCATCAAAACATCTAAGCATCAAACCGATTCTCTTTTCCATCCCGAATTAAATTTATCAATCAAAAAAAGTGTGATAAATTGTTCACCAACAGTTTTAGAATTGATTTTAGAACATGAAGGTACAGATGTTGATTTATTAAACTTTCAAGGTTTAACTCCTTTACATGCTTCAATTCAAATCTCAAATCCAAACCATCGGTTATTAATTTCAAAATCTTTAATTGAAGCAGGATCCAATCCAACGTAAGACTTTTCTTTTTTCTTTTTGAAAAAAGAATCCAATATTCACCTCTACTCTACTTTGGTGTCTTTTTCTTTTGTTGTCGGGCGGGGGGGATGTTGGTGGGTTGGTTGGTTGGTTTATAGAATTAAAAATAAATTTCATCAAACTCCATTAGAAATGTTAAATTCATTAACATCAAATACAAAGAATGAAGAAGATGAAGAATTAAAAAGATGTTTAACAAATGCAGAAGCTGAATTAAGTTTAGATGAAACTGATTTGGTTTTAGATGAAGATGAAGTAATTGATGAAAATGATCAATCTGATCTTGGTTCTTCTAATTCTGATTAAGAAAAAAAAACAACATCATCCTTTTCAAGTCGCTTCTCTTTTTTCCTCGAGCTCTCTTGGTACTCTAGTCTTGTTGTAAAAGGATCTTTTGGTTTCAAAGGTGTTTGATGGTATTTGTTAGTTGTTTATATTTCAAATCATTTCATGTTGTGCATCACATTCAAGTGCTTGGGTTGAATTCCAATGTTGATCAAAGTTTGCAAAAGCCATTCATTCATTCAGTTTGGGTAGATCTTCAAAGTGCAGTTGTTTGATCCTCAATTTATAACTCAAACAATTCAAGCATCAATGGTATATGAGTGACGGAAGAATGCTATGGCAAAACGAGTTCAGAGACTTTACTGTATATGAACTTTAATTAAACAGTACCACAAAAAAAGACAGAAACACAAACTCCTAATGATGACGAAATGAAAACCTCTCAAAACTTTTCCAATCCCAATGAAACGATTTTTTTGTTTGAAAAAGACACAATCTTTGTATGACAGACATGATCAAATACAATAACAAATCATATAAGGTGAGCTTTTTGTTTATTCTGACATTTGAACATCTCCTAAATTCTTAGATTCTGTACTTTTTGAATTACTTTGAGGTGTAGTATCCATAAATGCTTCAAGTTCTTTGTCTAAATCTTTAGCACTCTTCATTCCAGATCTACCTCCTCCTCTATTTCGATCAATTCCGCCACCTCTCATCTCTCTTCCACGATGAGAAGGTCCATTAGATGACCAAATCGGTCCATGCCCATGTCCATGTTGATGATGATCTCTTGAACCTCTACTTGATCGGAAATCTCTTACACCAGATCCTCTAGGTCCAGTGGGTGGGAATGAAGACCTTGAGTTCTTGAATCGATCATTCTCGTACGGTGATGGGTTAACTCTTTTGATTGAGCTAAAACGAAAGAAAATATCAACATCGGAGACGGTAAGATGACTGGAATAAGGAGCATCAATGTGCCTACCGATCTTGATGAATCCGACCAAGAAGACCCGAGGCTTTATTCGGAAGCGAGCCAGCAGCTCTGTTGGGTACCAAACCTAGTGATGAGCAAACCCAAAGAGGCATACCGAATTCGTATCGTAATCCAATCGGTTGACCTAATGAAGAGGTGAAGAACATCAGAGGATCAGTAAACAAACATCAGATCGTAACAAAGATCGAGTAAAGTAGATCAAAACACACCCTTGGCAGAAGCTCCATTGAAAGCTTTGATGGCATCGGCGGCATGACTTTCACTATGATAGGAAATGAAAGCCAGGCCTTCAGTCGCACGACCTGACTGATCAAACTGTTGTTTTGGAGGATTAAGTCAAGCATATATTAGCCAAATTGATGATGGTGGGATGAAGATAAACAGAGATGAGGAAGAGGAAAGGAAGGGAAAAAGAAATCAAACATACCTGTTCAGATGATAAACATACAAAAAGGTAGTAAGTATAATGATAACGATTTGATCATGATCTTGAGAATAGCTTCTGGAATTATAGTTGTGTACATCTTTTTTGCAAGTTCAATCGAGTATACGAATTCCAATAGAAAAATTAATCTGTAGAGAAAGTCTCTCAAGATATGCGACCTAACACAATTCGATTCGTTGAATGAGATACACTTTTCATCCCTCTTGAAAGATTCGAGGAGACTTCAGAATCGTATAAGAAATGTAGATCGAAGGGGTGCGAGGTGTATGCCGTAAAAGAAGAATGGATATCAAAAGACCAAGAGAAGTGAAGCGACTCATTGAGATTCGAGAAATTAGAGAACTCAACCGAGTGGAAAGTACTATTTTGATATTTGATTCAGATTAAGAACACTGAAAAGGTTGAAAGGTCTAAGGAGAGAAAGAGAAAAGCGATAGATCCAATCTTTGAAAGAAATTGAACTTTAAGATGAAAACTTTCAAATATCGCGTACTTTGATTACTGGTCCTCGATCGATTTTACCAATTTGTCCGAAGAGAGCCTGAAATAAGAAAAGAGCATTCACGAGATAAACGGTAAGTTAGCATCTCATTGGTTTCTAAGAAAAATAACAGCTGGTTTACCTCTAGCTCTGCTTCGCTAACATCATAATGAAGGTTAGTGATTAAAAGTGCAGGAGATCTAGCTTCATCGATCACAATTGATTCCTTGATAGGTTGAGCATCAAAAAGGTCATGCTTCCAACTATCGCTAGTCTATTCATTCAAAAAAGAGTTTGATGAGTGTTTTGAATTGATTCGTTGATCGTTTGATTGTGATTGAAAACTTACTTCGTTGATTCTATTCTTGCCAAAGATTGGTTTTTGGTTTGGATGTGAACCAACTTCTCTTGATTTTTTAATTTCGCCCAAACTACGATTTAAGAGTGAAGCCATTCTTTTATATTCGAGACTTTCTTGTTGTTTTCGTTGTTGATAGAGATAATATATGGTCAAGAGATGATATGGTAAAGAGATGGTTTGGGTGTTTAGAATTTGATTTTTTGTTTCCATTTCAAATCTTAATGGGCGAGGTCTAAGTTCTGATACTGGGTGCACGGTGCAGATTCCGTCACGGCACGCACAGGACCTGAAAGGGCACGTCTCAATCTGTTTAACATCAAATATTCAAGACGCCACTCTACTTCCCCCAAAGCTGATAAGGCGCAGTGACCAAGGGAAATTGATTATCAAGATCTTATCAAGGTCCCAAGGCTGAGAAGATCATGATAGTGTGGCTCATTTTCTCGAAAATCACAAAATTGACTCAGGATTTGGCGAGACCATTGGATGTAAAGATCAAAGCCAAGAGGACTTTATCACTACTTGTGTGCTCCCATTTTCTAGTTGATACATAGTAAACTTCCTCAGTAATTACAAATCTCCACATAACTGCGCCCAAGCTAAAACACACTTTGATTTCGATTGATGACTGCGGACTCTAATTTTCACAACCTATCTCAGACTCTGGTAATCTCAAAAAGGATTAAACAGAGCACAAGAAGAAGATGAAGTCAGTGTCCTTAGTGAAACGATATGAGTCAAAGGTCTCTCAAGTACGTGCTTGTTCACCTGTTATCCCTTCGTGTTTTCAGTCTTACCACTCAGTCTGACCAGTAGTAGTAATTCTCGATACCAGGCCCACCGATTTGGTATCCACCATCAAAACGTTGCCAAGTTCCAGTGTCGTTGGGGTCATAATCCGATTCATGATAATGCCAACTCTCTTCATTTTCTATGTTACCCAATTCGGACGTAGAGGCTAGCTGTTCATCAATCTGTTCCTCAATCTGTTCTACTGTCTTGAGTTTGTCGACGGGGAGTTCAGATGGTTTTCTATCCTCTAGAATTGGACCCTGATTTGATTTTTGCATAGGATCTTTATGCTTTGAGTTTTGATTGATTTCATCTCCAAAGAGTTCTTCAAAACTTTTAACAAGTTTGATTCCCAGAATATAATCACCTTGGCCGAATGCATTTTGAATTTGTTTTGCTAACAGCTCTTTCTCGGTTGGCTTTATGTCGAGTTCTTCATCTGATTCGAGTTTTACCATTTGGGCTTCATTGATGGTGGGGTTACTTCGTTGAGATTTCCCTGGTTGAAATTGGACAGAGAGGTCTGTATCAATTACTTGTTATTCCACTATCTTTCATCATCACTCGATTGACCAACGAGTAACCACAGAAAATCTATTATCAAAATAGGTACTTACGATTTGGATGAGCTAGTAGATCTTTAGAGACTCGTCTCTTCTGTGAGCTGCTCCCCTCTATTCGCATTCCTGCTTCTTGTTCTGGTACCTCTTTCTTGCATGTGTCGACTGTTTTTGCTTCGTCGTCGTGATTGGTTTTATGGGTGTTAGTGGTAGGATGACTTCGTTTAAATTTCACTGGGCAAATTTAAATAGAGAAATTGGTGTCAGTTATTTCATCATGATTATACTCTTTTCAGGTTTACTTCTACTTTGAAGTAAGGCGGTCGATTACCAGTTGATAGCCCGCCGGGCAACCACAGAAGATTGGGCATCATATGATGGGAATGGGCACTTACTATTTGATAGAATTCTTAGCTCTTCAGTACCCGATTCCGTGCTCTTTCTCTTCTCCTTCCTACTCCCTTCTGCTCTCATTTCTTTTTTGTGTCCTACTGATTTCTTCATTTGGCCAAGTGGTTTCGCTTTGTCTTCGTGGTTGTATTGTTCGGGATTAGTGGTAGATTTACTTCCTGGAGAGTTTCCTGGTTGAAGTTCAGGTAAAAAATATATATCAATCAATATTCTTCGTCATTTTTCGATTATCACACACTCTTGAGCTTTACTTCAATTTGGATTTGGACCGCCAGATTTCTTACTGCATACTCGACAATCATAGGAAATGACTACTCACGATTAGGAATAATTATTGTTGTATCTTCAGTACTCGGCTCGGCTCCAAGCTCTGTTTTTTCTTTTTGCTGCTCGTCTGCTTGCCTTGGCGTATCCTCAAGTTCGGTGGCTACTGTACCTGTGAATTATTATTTCGTGATACCATCGGTTGTTGACATAATCTCAGTCCGTTGCTTGCACAAAGATGTGCCAAAAAAAACAGCGGAGTTGGGAGTATATTTGTTCAGCAGTCGTCTTCCAATTTGAAGCTTCTTTTTGGAATCCCAATGTGCGGTAGGCGTGGCGCGCTTGGCGTGCCAAAAGGCGCCCACGGGTATAAAGTTTGAGTGGGGAACAGTCCTGTTTCAGCTCGACTCCATAATTAGTTTTTGTGCATTAGCGGTGTACAAACCTACAACCCAACATGAAAACCCATGAAAAAAACCCATGAAAACCCAACTTCTTCATGGGTTTTTTTCATGGGTTTTTTCACATGGGTCAAAATCGTCTAGATCTCACCACCCGTTTGTTGAAAAAAACAGTTGTGTTCGATATATGTAGACTCAACCAACCCCACCCCTTCTTGGTCAACGCAACACACCCAATAACACAAATCCTTACAAAATAAACATATGCTGCTTGTCTAAATACCTGATGTATGCTGATTTCAAAGTTTCCCTCTCTTCGGTTTGTTTCAACCTTTGCAATTTGAAGAATTCAAAAGCGATCGTTTTATTTCAAACGATCGCACAATGTATCGTTTTACTTCAAACAAAAACTGATCTGAATTGCCTTTCAGACCTTTGACATGAGACTCTTGAAATGAAGACATCGTTTTCAATAAAAAAACATATCGTTTCATCTCAAAAAGAAACTGTTGAAGTTGGCTTCTAAGACTTTGAGATGATACTTCTAAAGCGAAGATATTGTTTTCAGTCAAATGCAAACGAGATCGTTTTGTTTCAAAAAAGCACAAGATATCGTTTTATTTCAAACAAAAAGAGATGAAACTTTCAAAACTAAAATTTCCTTGAAGTAGTGTGAGATTCAAATCAAGAAAAACCTTTATCGATACAAAAAGCGCGGTGGTTGAGCTGGATGCAAAAAAGAGAGATGTGGAGTAAAGTTAAGGCCTCAAGTGATGACAAGAGCAGCGTGTGGCCTGTGACTCAACTTTCAAGACATGTTTTAGGAGTTGGGGCGTTCAAACCTTTCCAGGGCAACCCATGAAAAAAACCCGTCAGAAAAACCCATGAAGAAGTTGGGTTTTCATGGGTTTTTTTCATGGGTTTTCATGTTGGGTTGTAGGTTTGTACACCGCTATTACTTTTTGTCCAGCTGTCGATGGACACGAACCTATATTCGAGTTGCCGAGTTTCAATCATTAATGAAGATCTCCATCATCTCCTTATAAGTGCCAGAGGTTTCTCACCCGTGCTAGCACCATTTCCGACTCCAATTTGGGTGTTCAACCGCGGTCACATCGAGTTAATTGAAATTGCATCAAGTCTTTATTAAAGGTCGAGTTTGTAAACATGGACCTGCCCGCTTGTTTACATACCCTAATCAGGAAAACTGATGGTATGAATCACGATGCCAAAGCTCAATCCCACCGAGGGTCGTTTGAACTTTGACCTCGATGGCCACAAATTCAACAGCTGCGCTGTGGTTAGCTCAAGCTCTTCTCCAATCAGTTCCCATTTAGCAATACCATGATGGAAGAAAAAATGCCACGATCAGATTGGAAGTCATGGTTTCGATCGGAAATCAAGACGCGCGAGCTCCATCTTGCTTTGAGCTCAATTCATGTTGCGAGCGTTTCCAAGAGTTAAACACAGGCTACCGTTTGATCTCAAAGCGATTGCAACAACCAAGTTAGCTGGATTTGCGTAAAACCTTCAGCGCAGAGGGATCAACTCTGTTATAATGAGTCCGCTGGAGATGTCTCTGGAAGACAAGTGAACCGAAAGAGAAATTGGAGCAGGCGATAACTTGCCACCTTGATGAAATGCATTCCTATGCCCAAAGATGAACCATGCTAAACATCCGAGGAGAACTGAGCGCACAAGGATGAATATTCCGAACTATGTGTGACCAAATTTGCAGCTCAAGTCTGAAATGTTGACCTTTCTTGATATCAAAAGGAAAAAAAATCATCTTAATTCAAACAAATGAATATCTTTCATGAAGCTTTATAACCTGCCTAAGAATCGATTCGGGGTAATCTGTCTCGAGCATCGAACCACTAGGGCAAGAAATCTCGCAAGGATCAGATTCTTCTTCCCAAACTTTATGCATTGACTCATATTGCCCACAACTCCATGCACTGACTGAGTGATATCTTGAGCGTAGCTTGGATTCACGAGTTACAAAGTTTATGATCTTCACTGACCTACTTTCGCTTTCACACTTTCATCCCTTATTTTTTGGGACACTTTACGATTTTTGGTGATACAATATCCTCTTCCAAGTCTCAAAGACACGGATGAGCTTGCATTGTGAGTTCAGATTCATCGAAAGACTTGAATGGAGAATGGTGACCAAACTTGGCAATGGCCCAGATGACTGACGAGTTTGTATTTTAGCCGGCTGCCATGAATTTCCAGAGGACTCTCATTGCTTTTCTTCTACGAAGGCGCAAAGGTAGTCGACGCCCACCCACTCCGGTCCCCCAAGTGCCGATGCTAGACGAAGAAGATGGCGAGTGGGACTTTCTTCAACATGAAAGAGATGGACCCTACTGTGATGATCCGACCTCGAATGAAGCCAACAAGAATCGGTTTGAATGGCTCGCCAAGGCAGCAAATAAGCTGAGAGGTTCCTCAATTGATACCGGCCTCAAACGCTCGAAAGGCTTCAAGCTCGCGAGGAATACTAATCCTTCTGAACCGTGTGACAGCGAACCGTCGCCATTGAGCTCACTTGAACTTGAATCCACCGTCACGCAACCAAAGCTACTTCCCAGGGACTGTAGGCGACGTTCAACTGGCTCGCACTCAGCTCAGGACATTAGCTGGGCTATCAATTTCAAGCCTTACGACACTCATCGTCTGGAAAATGACTTGCTTTCGGGCCCCGCCTCAAGTTCATCTACAGTCCAACAACAGGTCGATCTCAAGAACAGTGATGATCTCGAAGATCGGCAAGATCCAACGCCCATTCAACCCGGCTCAATTTCTCATCATACTCATGCGCACCATGCCCCACAACAAAGCTCAAAGTTCGAGCTGCGAAAAGTTCAGTTCTTCGACATTAACCTTCGTGCTGGCTTCAATGCGCCCAACTACCCCATGCTACGATACAATCATCGCAAGCATTCATCAGATCTAAGTAATATAAACCTTCCTAGTGATCTTTCAACTTGTTGGCGGAATCCGGGTTCAGAATCGAGTGGTACAATCAAGTCGACTATGACCTCAAGCATGATCTCTACATTTTCATCCCTACATACCTCTTCGATAACGGATCCGAGCGGTGACGAAGAAGAATTACAAGATTGCTTTGACACAGAACCAAACTTCCAAGAGAGCTTACATCAAAGGATCATCTCGTAAACATACACGTTAGAAGTGCCTTGTCGCGGCCGGGCGAAAATTCAAGGGTTAAATTAGAATTCAAATATTTCTCTCACTTAGATGCCTACTGATTTAGCAGTTGATGTGTTAGACGATCCTTGAAGAAAACTCCAACAGACTTCCTATCCTTCTCTATTATCAGGACCTGGAACTTCAAATCTAATAGTACATCACAACATGACTTCTTCAGTCAGTCTTCACGCCAAATCCATTCATTCTTTTCCATTTGTTGACTTCTGTCTGTTATATCTTTATCTGGAATTTTGTTTGCCTTTTGTTCACGATAAATTACATGAGCTTAATTTCTAATCGTCTATCTGCGTCTGCGACTCATTTCAGAGACACAACAAGAGAACAGCATGGCTCGTCATTTCAATCTCGACTGCTTTCTCTTTTGATTTATCTAGATCCTTATAAATCTATCATATCATCTTATCTTCGTTTTTCCATTGCGTTTTGTGCAATAAAGAGGTTTGTAAGAATTCCTTCAACTTTTTGATAGTCTTATAGAACAAATTTCAAATTTACTTATATAAAGTTAGAGCACATTGCAGCATTGATGTTTTTTGCTAGTTTTTGTTGAATTCATGATGTGGTTTCACGATTCAGATTATTTACCATATAATCTGTTCGGTGTTCTCTCCCTAATTATATTTCAATCATCATCTCTGATGTTTTCAGATTCCCTTTGAACTGATTGAATTCTTGCTACGTATGATCATCATTCTTTGGAACCGTGAGAGAAACTGCCTTTTGAGCCAACAAGAATATGATGATAGCTATTATACTGAACTTGAAAAGTACGCGAATGATCTTTTGAATGTAGTATTAATTACAAAATAAGGAAAATGAAACTATCTAAGAAGAGTAAAGATACATCAGAAAAGAAAATTGAATAAAATCAATTGTGAGGATAATGTTGAAGATCTCTATGTGTCTTCGAAGTTGAGTCACGTGGGGTTCTCACCAAAAGAGTTAGACCTCTTCAAAACGCCCAAGCAGGACTGTGAATGAGCCACGGAGAGTCGGCAGCGGGGGAGTGACCTTAGTACGAGTACTGTACCTTCTTCTAAGCTTACTAAGCCCCTCGTCCGACGCGGCCAGATCCGCTCCCGTGGCCGCGTAGAAAGAGGGGCTTAGTTAAGCTTCACCTTCTTCTTTGTTGCCTCTAGTGCGTGGCTTGACCGTCATGGCCCTGAGAGCAAATGTCCGGTACCCAAACAGACGAGGCGATGCACATAGGACGCGATGTACATCTGTCTCAGCGCGTCCTTTGTCACTTGCTTTTGATGAGTGCATCACGAATGTGGGTTAGTTCAGGACAAAATTCGACAGATTTCATTCTCTTCAAAAAATAGTGAAGGTTTCTTGTTTGCTTTTGATGAGTGAATTTTTGAGGTGTAGATAGGTGATCATTCAGATTCTTTTCTCGAGAGGTGTAGATGATGAAAGAAAACTGACAAAAAGTAAATTCTAGCAACATTGGGATGTGATGAAGAAAATTAAAGAACAGTAAATCGAGTTTCCAAACAATCCCACATTTGGCTGTGCTTCGAGTGAGGTAGGCATGGAGTGCATCCTTGGTTGATGAATGCGCACATGGCACACATGTAGACAGAGTGAAAGTGGATTCAACTAAACAGGCTCCGACATTGTGTCAAGCTCAAAGAAGTTAGAATGATTGAGGAGTAAATTTGTTACAAAACTCGACTGATCTGTGGCGCCATGGTAAGAGTTTTGATTGCTGAGCCAGTGACAGGTCTTATCAGAAGTCTAGACTGCACTAGTAGATTAGGTGATCTCAAACGATGACCTTTCAGTTGTGATTAGATAATCAAGGCATCCGATTCCACTCCAACCGTCGATCGAAACCATCACCTCAGCTCTTCGGCGGAGGCATACTGGACCTGTCTTTGAAACTTTCTTAGTGATGTTTGGAAATGCGGCAGTTCGAAAAGATTTTGTGAGGTGAGACATGGAGGATATTTAACATCAAAGCGCCTCAACGGCGTTTGTTGCGCTTTCCCTTTTGCTTTTCCTTTTAGTCTCCTCACCATCTGTTAATCCTCTCACTCCCTCCACCAATTTCCTTCAATCATCACTCACTCTTCACTTAAACTATTCTCAACCTTAAAGCACAACTTTAAAACACTACTTGACCTTGTCTGGCACAAATTTTGAACATCTGTCAAAGTCCTTATCTGTTTGTTTTGTTTTGTGTGTGCTTGACTGTCTGTGACGCTCAAATCTGTAAACCTTGAAGGTTTTTCTTTTACCAAAGGAAGTAAAGAAGGAGGAAGAGAAGGAAGGAATCTAAAGATATTAAAACAGAAAAGATGAGAATCAGGAAAGGTCCAGCGATAATTCAATTCTTAGCTTTTCTTACTCAATTCAATCTCGTTCAATCACTTTCTACTTCTGGTTATGCTCAATTCATTAAGAGACAAGATTCAAATTCTACTCCAACGACAAATCAAGATCATCAAGCAAGCTCATTGAATCAAACTTCGACTAAGGCCACAACTCTGTTCGATCAAGAAAGCCAAGAAGACAATGGCGACGTAGCCGCTCGGATCGCACCTTTGATTGGTGATCCTAATCAATCTTATAAGCCTGATACTTATATTGTAATCCTTTCAAAGAATGCGACTGCGGCTCGTTTTATCAGTCAATTGAAAAACTTAATTGATCAAGACATGATGCCTTCGCAAGATCAAAGCAAGATTGGTTATGTCTACGCTGAGAACATTCTTCATGGTTTTAGTGCTCGTTTAGTTGGTAGAGCTTTTGAATTTGTAGCCCGGAGTCCTGAGGTGAGCAGAAGTCTTGATTTCCATTTTCTTCGCCATGTTTTGTTGATGACGTATGTCTGTTTCCAAAGGTCGAAGCAATGGTACCAGATACCAAGATGTCTACCTTGCCGATCTTGGATTCAATTTCGGAGTACCTTGCGCCCACTGGAGTTTCAGCCGAATCAGCTGATGGATCTGCAGCAGCAACTGATTCAGGCGGTGGTTATCTTATCCAAAAGGGTACTGCACCTTGGAATTTGCAACGTATGAGTCAACGGCCCAAGATCACTGCGAATGGAAAGGATCCGGGAAAGACGATCTTCAATTATTCCTATCAAGAGCCAGATGGCAAGGGTACAATTGTTTATGTCTTGGACACAGGCGCTCGAGCTACGCATGCCGATTTTGAAGGTCGAGTGGAATTTGCAGCCCAATTTGGTGGATGTAGGTTTCTCGTTTTGCTTCCTTTGATGTATCTTACTATCTTACGAAGTGTCTAAACCTTCTTTCCTATCATTTGTAGATGCCATGTGGGATGGAAATGGACACGGAACTCATTGTGCAGGAGTCATCACTGGTCGTCGGTGGGGAGTTGCAAAAGCAGCAAAAGTGCGAGCTGTGAAAGTGTTATCAGATGAAGGAGGAGGTGCTACCTCGTATGTTTGACTGATCTCTCATTCCTATTATCTCTTGGTTCGTTGAGGATGTACTGATTCTAACTCTGAACTTTTGCATTGGTTTTCTTCCTTTCCTGCTTTTCCTTATGACTCACCTAGTGATATCATTGCAGGTATCCAATTTGTTGTTGAGCAATTTCGAATCACTGGTTATCCGCCTACTGTAGCTTCTTTATCACTTGGTGGTGGTAGAAATACCGCGCTTGATCGAGTGGTTCAAAACGCTATCGATCTAGGTATCCACTTTGTGGTTGCAGCCGGAAACAATAACGGTGATTCTTGTCTTTCTAGTCCAGCAGCATGTCCAGATGCAAAGTAAGTTTCGAAATCTCTATTCAACTTCACCCTTCTGTTCCTTTTGAGTCGCTTCGGCTAATCTTTACACCATCTCCTTTTATAGTGTGGTCGCAGCAAGTGATATTGATGATACTAGGGCGCCTTATTCGAATTGGGGATCATGCGTAGATTTTTTCGCACCTGGGTCAAATGTCACATCGGCTTGGTACTCTTCAGATAAAGCTACAGCCAGAATTTCAGGAACCAGTATGGCAGCACCACACGTTGCTGCTCTGATGGCTTACCACTTAAGTCAACATAATATGTCAACCAAAGCTATGACAGAATTGTTGAGAAGAAATTCAAATCATGGTGTACTTTCACTGAGGGCCGATGATGTTTTGACTCATGATATGGTTTCTGCTACTCCCAATTTACTTATGTGAGTTCTTTCTATTCCGAATTTAGCTTACAGATTCATAACTTCTTTAATTGACGTTTTTCATTTTTCTCTCCAACTTTTTTTGATCATCTAGTTACAATATGGTAGGATAAAGTTTTTATTTTAGTTCAACACACTTCATTGATTGAGAAATTAGTCCATCCTTTTAAGTTTTACCTCACTTTCTTTTTATTTTACTTTCTCTCTCTCTCTCTTGCTCTTGTTCTCGGTTTATGTGATCTTGATTTTGTTTTGATTTTGATAAGAAGAACAACTTGAGAATGATTATGATTATGCTTATGATTTTTTTCGAAGAGTCAATTTCAATTGATCATTGAGTCTGAGAAACAACCCTGTTATAGTAGTGCATTTCTCTTGATCTGATTTGCTTGGAGGATGCATCTCGGATCCGACTTTCCTTGAGGAAAATAATGTCACGGCTTGAGCTCTCATCATATCTGAATCTAATCTTATGATTACTTTTTCACAAAAAAACTAAGTATGCAAAACTATAGATATCTAGTTTTATATAAAACACAAAAATCAAAACAAGCAGAAGCTTCATTCGTTCCAAAGACCCCAACTTCCAATCAGACCAATAGCTTCAATCCCACCTTCTTTAATTAAATCATTCTTTAATAAATTTCCAACAGACAACCAAGGATCTCTACCTCCACCCCATTCCAATAATTCAGATTTCAATTTCTCGCCATTCTCTCTACTTAATGAATTGTCTTCAAACAATTCTTTCCAAACTTTAGCTGCAATAGCTCTATCAAACAAATAAGAATAATAACTAGAACCATATCCATGTAAATGTCCAAATTTAGTTTGCCATGATGTATTTGGAATTGAAGGTAAGATACCAAACTCAGTTTGAATTAAATTCCATCCTTTACTTGAATTGAAATCACATTCTGAGATTCTATTTGAATGATAAAATTGATCTACTGCTGCCATTACGATTTGTGAATTGGTTTCAATGGCTCTAAATCTTGATTGAGATGATAAATGAGTTTGATGTGATTCATCGGATAATGGTCTATCATCTTTCCAATGTCTTGCAAATAATCTCAAGACTTCTGGTGAACTGGTGAAATGTTCCATAAGAATTGAAGGTAATTCGACTAGATCTGTTGGACATCTTGTCCCTGCTACGTTGTGATACTCTGTTTGACCAATCATAGCTAATTGTTTCAAGAAAGCGTGAAAAAGATGGATTAATAAATGAGAAATTGCGTTGAAAGCTTATTGATAGACGTTGCTCACAGTGCATAGCGTGTCCCATCTCATGAAAGAGAGTCTCGACATCCGACCAGTTTAGTAAGCTAGGTTGATGTGCTGTAGGTGGGTCAAAACTACAACTGAAGACGACTACAGGTCGTTGAAAAGTGCCAATTCGATTCCTACGTTGACTAACAGGTACATTCAACAGTTCACAATCTATCTTAGATAGCCTCAGATCATCCACAAGAATCTGATCATTATCAGATTCCAAGAATTCAAAATCGGCTTGTTCATCATCCAAATCAGTTCGGCGAGAACATAAAACCGTATAATGAGCAGCACCTGTAGTTTTACCATCTCGATAGAACAAATCACAATAAATTGTACCTATTCTACCTTCATTCTCATCCCAAACTCCAATCTTAACGACAGATGGATCCCATACTTCTTCAGGTTGATGAGATTCAACTCTAAAAGAAATACCATATATCCTTTCAAACAATCTAGATAGACCTTGTATACAACGCCCAACTGAGAAATAGGGTGAAACTGAGACGCTCGAAGGTGTACGTTCAGCTTGAGTGATCAAGTTCGCGTAATAGTCGCGATCCCAAGGATAGATAGTCGGCAATTGAGAACTTGAAATATGTTGTTGTTTAAGTCGTTGAAGCTCTCGAAGTTCGTCAATCGCACTTGGTCTAGTCTTATTCGAAAGTTGAGATAGGAAATTCATCACGTTTTCAGGTCTAGATGCCATCTTGTCTTCAAGAGCAACTTCTGACCAATTAGATTTACCCGTTAGTTTTGCGAATTCATGTCTAGTCCGCAAAAGAGTTTCGAGTACATCTATCTCCGATTCCGAGCTTTGATTCTGTGACATCCAAACCCTTTTTCTGACTGATTCTAGAGGATGTTGTCGAAGTAAAGTTAAGCCATGCCAATCTGTGGGATCAATTTCGGAAAGCCCTCTAGAGTTAAAATCGAGTTGATTAATGAACCTTTGACCTAATAAAAGTGCCTCTGATTTATTGATTTCAATTAATGAAGATGGATTAGCTGAGTTTGAAAAGAAAGCTCTTCCTAAGATTAACATTCTATCTGTTAAATCGACTAATTTCGACCTCTCTTTTGATGATAAATGGATTCCATGTCTTCTGAAATCTCTTAAGAACTGCAAGGCTACCGTTCTGGATGCGAAAAGTTTTGGATTTTTTTGTTCTTCTTCTGGGATTCGATTCAGAACATCATCGAGCGACTTCAAGAAACTCAAAAGGACGGAAAATGATCAGATTTGAGGTTTTGAGTCGGATTTTGATGCAACTTTTATTGGACTCACGCTATACAGTTCACGATGAGTATTAAGAGTGTTCATATATCGACATAGTAAATCGTGAGCTTGATCCGAAGCTTGGATCCAATTTGAATCAGGATGTAAATTTCTTAATAATTCAGCTAAATCGATCATTCGACATAATCCATCTGATAATCTATCGAACATCCCGACACATCGTATAAAAGCTGTCGTAGGATCTAAGCTTTTCCTTGTTTCGTGATCTGGCCGAAAAGGTGAAAATGAAGAACATATTCGATTAACGATCAAGGCACATCTTCTGATTGTTTTTTCAGCCGTCAAGACCAGATCGTTCGGAGTTTTTAGCTGTGGATAATTCAAGATTCCAGTCGAATTCAGATTATTAGTTTTGAATTGAGATTTGAATGTTGATGAATCAAAAATGTTTTGTAGATTTTGATCATGTTCTGAATGTTCTTTAGATCGATTTGTAGAGAATTGACGAGGTGATAAGTTGTAAGGTTTTGGTTTGTTGACCGCTGAGCATGAGAAGTTGAATTGGATTAACTTTGATCGTCTTAACATCTTCGGATTCGTTGGAAGAAATCAAAACCAGAGCTCATTTCTACGCTACGCTTTCAGTCTCAATACACTTTTTCAGCATTTTCCCTGACCCTAAACTCAACACCACAACACCACAATATTCAAACATCGCAGGATTGAAATGCAGAGAAGTTGACAACATTCACATCAGGTCAAGTTGCGTCCCAAGCTTTTGGTTACTAAACATTTGCAACAAAACACACCCAACTAGAGCAGGTCACAAGCTAGCACAGAATCATGATGCCACTGATTAGACCTACAAGCCAAGCACGCCTCAGGCAAACATCACACAGGCCGGGGAGAAAAGCCTGGCCATGCTCCTTCATGGCCGCGCTGATCTTCAACCAATACCTATTGAATTTCTGTGATCTTTATCAGAAAAAATATAGATCAGAGAAGTGGATGGGAGCAGAGCAAAGCAGGTGTTTTACAGTCTCGTTCATTCATGATAAGATTAGAGCTATAATATTACAAACTTCCATCATACTTGGAAGAGCCTGCGTTTTTTAGGATACCACACAAGTGGCTTGTGATTGAAGACTGAAGGCCCCGTATATTTGAATGATTAGACTGATGAGATGTCTGCCAGCTCATCCACACAGTTTGGGTTGGTTATGACCTTGTCAATGTTATAGTGCAAAATTCTGAAGGAGTTGTGGAAATATTCCCCAATAGAGTCAAAGAGATGTGAATCTGATGTGTCCAATTTTCTCTTTTTTGATATCAAAGGCCTCTTGAACACTCAAGAAGATCAACCTGAAATTACATCCATGGACAGTGGAAATGATAATGTGATAATGAATTTTCATCCTGCTTATTAGAATGATTAACAATTTTGAGCTAAAGAATATTGAAGATACGTTCAAGATGTGGAATACCTCAAGCAAATCTCTAGCAATGTGATGGTAGTATTGGACACACCATATTTTTTGGCCATGTGTGAATATACTCATATCTTCAACGTGTAGAAGAGTGTGACATACAAATCTGAGTGGAGATTAGCCTATTGTGAACCCTGGTATTGTCGACAATGATAATGGCTTGAAGAGCTCAATACCACTCAAGTGTGTGTACACTCGCAGAAAGTGAGTTGCAGGGTAAAATCTCGCAGAAAGTTTCAGCCAAGCAACTTTTATCAGACTATTCATTTATGAAATGTAATAGGGTAACATCATATTCAAATTGCACTTGGAAAGAAGATGCAGCATTCTTTCAAACCAGCCTACATATCTTTTTGCACGTGATAGAGGAATCTGAGAGGAAGATTCTGAATTACAAGCGCAGAAGGTTGAACACCAATACATTTTTGATGGTCAGGTCGAAGGCCCGGAGCTGCAGAAAACTATGAATACCTCTTTCACAGCTGATGAAGGTAGAATAGATACTATAGATACCGTAATTTGAGATTTGCGTATCTTGTTTCAAGAAGGGATTTCTCTGACTTGGTATGTACCCATCCCCTTTTTTCCAAATGGTTTCATCACAATATTTTTCTCAGCAGTCGCGCAGAAGTGATCGAAGATGACTGAAAATCAAGATGCGCAGCCCATGACCTTTTGTTTGGACCACAACTGCAGTTTCCAGGTTGCAAGATCAGTGTTATAAGAGAGTGTGAGCCTCTCAAAATCAATTGTCCAAGAATCATTTTTGGTAGTAGCGTGCGCCACTGATCAAGTCCCACCTGAAGCTCCCACAACCCTCTTCTGATTGCTTTTTTGAGTATTTGGTCAAGAAACCTTCAATTTAAGATGGCCTACCGACTCAGTACAAACAAGTTGATTTTATGGGTGTGGTGCGTAATATTTGCCTGCACTATGTGTGCATTTGATCCATCTGGACGGCTTCTTCAAGCGGGGGTCAATCGGGAAGATCACTTTACATTGGGAGGATCAGGACTAGGACACAGACTTCAACCCCACCCAAATCCTTCCAGAGAGCCCAATCCAACAAAAGAAAAGAATTCTGAAGATAGGTGAGAAAAATCTTGAGAGTTCATCTTTCATTTTCAGAAATCATTCCAGCTAACAAGATCCTGTATTAAAGGTTGAAGGCATTAGAGATTTTTCAGCCATTTGAACGGCGTGAAGCAAAGTCTTATTTTAGGTTTTCTCAAAGGTTGACTGGATTTTTTACTCTTAAAAGCAAAATGCCCAAGCTTTCAGATCTCGCCAAGGATAGTAGAATCTACAGAGAGGAGATCAGAGACTTGGGAGGGAAGCTGGAGACTATAGTACAAGATCCTCGACAACTCTTCTTTGGTTCTTTGCCTGAAAGAATCATCATCACTTCATTAGAACTTTTACAACAAGGAGATTTGTCGGTTCATGAAAGGCTATGGAATTTGAGTGTCCTTCAAATCCTTAAATCTTACTTGCCAACAGGAAACCTCAGCATGCTCAATCAAAATCCAAAAAAAGGTCCTGTATGCCGAGGAGCACTGGAACTGTTTTCAACAAAAGGTATGTTTTGATTTATGGCTGCTGTCAGTTTGGAATAAAAAAGTTCATTTCATCTTCAGGACTTGACTGTAAACCCAGGGTGAAGAGTGAATCAAATGGGAAGATAGAGATGTCGCCGGTAAATAAAGGTGAGTCTGTTACCGTATCTTTCTGATCTGTCGGCTTGAGATATGAAGAGCTGATGCATAAGGGAGTTATTTTAGCTGTTATGGAGGCTCTCAAGCGAGTTGAGGTCATAGTTAACATCAATAATATCCTTGGGAAAGGGGTCTATAGACCACCTTTGTTGTGTCGAATGCATGACATATTATTTGACCCAAGGTCTTTAGATGACGTGAGCGTTGTTAACTCAATGGCATTGGAACTTCTGGAATATGTGAATCAAAAGCATACTCCACTAGATTATCAAATCCAGTGTTCGTATCACATCTTGCGACATCTAGGCACATTCTATCCCATTGCTCCACATATTGTGGAACCTTGGTCCACAGCAGGGAAACCTTTTGAAGTAATTCAGCAGCGACTACAGTACCAAGCCGAATTTCAGCCTCGTATTCAAAATTTCATCTTATGGAACCAATCAGACAAATTTATGCTAGAACTACTGGGGGGGCTCACACAGTGGCATTCGATCAATTTGGGGTACATAGAATCTTGTCTAGAGTCATTAAACGTTAGAGATTCGGCACTTGAAGATTCACAGGCACGATCTGGTCAAAACTTTTACCGGAAGGAAATTAATTACGCAGCTCGAGATTTTTTCATAGAAATGATGTTCAAAGCAGCCCCTTATATTGAAGGCCTTCGAAAATCTCTCAATCGCCAGGTGAAAAAAGATGGTAAGCCGCCACAAACATCTACCTCACTTTCAAAAACAACACCTCAGAAAATTGTATCAGTGATGGACACATATACCTCATGTTACCATTTCTACCAAATCCCTTAACATATATATGAACACCTGTCTGGCTCAGGCTGATCAAGTTTTCCTGTGAGAAATTTGTAGAAGCAAGTGGACATTATCAATTCAGATCAAGGCCATCACTCGATCCCGAGGATGAAAATCAAAACTCTGAGCGATGTAGCATCTGTTTGGGTGAATTCTTGCAGGGGCAAAGTGTAGTCAAGTTGAGATGTGACCATATTCATCATGAAAGTTGTACAAACGTAAGTAGAAGACTCTGTGTGTTGCCTCAAGAGACTCTGGCTGATGTGAAACTGGACTTCTGATCTCTATTTGTGTGGCTGGGCGTTTTGATTGCAAACTTAGAACCTCTTCCGGTCCTCAAATTTTCAGGATCTCTTCTGTCCCCAATGTCGCAAGGGGATTACACTGCCCCTCACTAAAGACCAACACATCTCCTGGAAGTAATTGGGAACTTATTACACGATTTGATCATCTCAAGATGTGTTTCACATCAGTTTTATTATTTGATTGGAAATGAACCAATTAACTTTGGTCAACATGTTCACAATTGTTCAAAAAAATTATCTTCATTTCATCTTGAATTCTCCATCATCCGTATTTGTCTTGAAGATATCAACATCAGTTATTCATCTCTCCCTTAATAATTATCAAAAAAAGGATCATTCAATTTCAAAGACTTATTGTGAGAAATTATTGTATTCATCACCAATATTTTCATCACCTCCCACCCGCCTTTTTACTGCAGGTTTAAACAGTCATTTGTTTTGTTTCTCTTGATTTGTCCAAGTTCATGATTTATTTTGTTATCTCAAGTCTTACATGTTTTACATCAGTCTTTCTCCATCATCAAGTATCATGTCTTTTGCATTTGGGAATAAAAATCTGTCATCTGGGAGCCTGGCTGAGCAGCAAGCTGTGTGCAGTGACTTGAGGTATGCCTCTCAAGTTATTTTCATCAATATCTGATGCAATGGATAGGAAAAAGAACACCCTGCCATTTGATAATCTTGGGTTATGTGTGCCTCAGCATTTCCTCTAACAATGGCTACTTGACAAGTGAAAGCGCACAAGATGAATACTGTTGGTTGAAAGAGACTGGAGAGAATATAGCAAATAGGGCAATACCCGAACCGCTACGCTACGCCATGAGATCTGACCCCTCTGGCTGGCGGAGCGGTCACTCCGCTATGAGAGACTACGCTTCCATATCGCTATTTTAGGCAAAAAAATTCTCACGGCGTTGTGGAGCGCAAAAATCGCTATATAGCGCTATATGGCGATATGGTTGAGGCAGAGAAATGGATCTACATGTTTATTTCAAATCAATACGTACTGGGTTGGGGAGCTAAACTAAGTAGATGATAAGGCAAGATAACATGAAGAGAAGGAAAAAAATGGGGAAAGAAAACTCCCTTGTAGATAACTAAATTGAATTTGGGAATACAAAGATATCCATGCCTAGCGTTTTTTCTTGATCACCCTTTTTATGTAGCCTTGGAGTACTTTTGAAGCTTCTTCAAATGGTCCATCAGGGATGATACCCTCTTTCATCCATGCCTGGGATCCGACTAGGCGCTCCATCGTTTTAGGAAGCATGCTACCTCGTGATGGGGTGCATACATCAGCAGCAGCTGAAAAAGTCCTTTCGCGCGCGCATGAGGTAGCCGACAGGGAAAGATAATCGCGTGCCAGTTTTGCAATGGTTGGGAAATGGTGTTCGTGCTCCTGTATGAATATAAAGTAAGGTTAGCCAGGGTCAAATAAGAAGTGAATAGTGAGTCGACTAACCTTCCACCACATGAGGGGTGATTGGCCTTTGCTTATTGGGTATTGTCCTGAAAGGTACTCGTCTAGTTCCGAAGATGAGGGTTTGCTTGCATCACCAGTAGAACCTCCAAAGACGTCAAACTCGTCGGGATCCACAGGCTCGAGATCTTCTTGAGTTGAAGGAGTTGGCTGAAGTTCCTCGTTCTCTTTCAAAAGACTAGTGTAAGCATCTTCAATGAGTATTTGAGATGAAGCCTCTTGATCCGGATAGTGCAGGTTGAGGAATTTGGTTCGGAATCGAGGGTTGAGTATTGTAGCAAGCTGTATCGCTTCACACTCGGCGGCCTCTTGTTGATATTCCTTGAGCCATTTTATCATGACATTGATGGCCTTGTCAAGACTTGGAAATGTTGTCGACTCGGCTTGATGTTGTTGCAGCTTGGAGATCACACGCTTGTATTCCGCTAAGAGAATACAACCGGTGGGACCATTGCCCTCGACTCGAGCGGTCGCATCTACAAAAGTCTAAAGTGAGACAAGAGATGATCAACGATTAGGAAAGTGGATGATGAGATAGAATAGTAAAGTATTGTACCTTCAATACTTTATTTACCAACTCCACTGCATGCCATTCTGAGGCAGATATTGTAACACCTTTGAAGAAGCAAGCCTTGCGATTGGCTGCAATCATCGAGTTGATGACCTGTCAATCAAGGAAGATGAGATTCCATGCAAATGAAAATTAAGAAAAAGAAATGGAAATAATAATAACTACTTACCTCCTGAGCCTCACAAGCCACCTTACGGCTGTCATAATGACTGTTCCAACGGGTCTTGCAAGGACGTTTTAACATCCGACCCTTGTAACCCATCCGTTCGGCACGAGTTTTGAAATCGTTTCTTCGAGCTGCACTACTGGCAATCTGCCCAGATACTGCATCGATCTATGTATAATAAGAGGGACAATGTACAATGATTGTTAGCATTGACTATATAATGAGATATGAATTTTACGTACCTTCTTGAGAGCACCAGCAACCACATCGTCCTTCTCACAAACTACTTCTCCTTGATCATCGTTGCCATCCTCATCATCAACACCGTCCGGCTTATCAGGTGAGCCATCCTCATCTTCTGACTCGTCTGATTTGTCATACTCCACAGCATCCTCGCCATTGTTTATCTCAAGACCAGGGACAGGAAGAGGTATGTTGAGAGGAGTGGAGGGCTTGCCATTATTTACCTTCTGTCCTAGGGCTTTGAGACCGTGTCCGACCACTAGATTGAGTTTATGAGCGTAACAACGCACATGATGCGTATTGCCGTTCCAAAAAGCCGGGTCTTCAGTGTTTACAAACATTGATTGAAGCTCGGCAGCCATTGTGGCGTTGTTTCCTCCGCTATCAGTAGTTTGGGCTAGCATGTAAACGAAAGCAAAGTAACTAATTAATACCAAAGGAACAATTAAAAAAGTTGAGAAAAAAAGAATGAACTTATCTTTTTGTGTAAGCCATGTCGGATAAGGAATCGTCCGATTGGCCTGGCTAGGAAAGCACCAAAATGGCGCCATACGATCAACTTTAGAGTAAGATGTGTCGACTGATACTCCCAGTTATTGTCAACATAGTTTGCTGTCGCTCCAACAAAGGCATATCGATTGCCTTTGGTGGTCCAAACGTCGTGTATTAAGCAGAACTTCCCTTCGTTTTCCTAGGAGATTGTTAGATAGTTTTTGATGATTGATTGGAGGGTTAGGGATGATGATAGAAAGGAAGTCAGAAATAGAACCAAAATGAATGGAACAGAGGGGATAATCCAAGAGACAACATACTTTAAGCTTATTGATAGCCTTGCTGTGCAATCCTGAAAACAGATCCACCGACTTTTGGGCAGCCCACGTTGATGATCTAAGGACTGCACTGCGATTGACTGTATCAAAAGCCGATTGAAGGACGGCATCTTCAAATCGAGACCAGGGGAGTGCATGACGCACAACCCACATTACCATGATCATATTTAAAAGATCCACTGTGAAGGTCGGTGCACTGACAAAATCAGTTAATGTAGTTTGATCATTTGCCTCGGCCTCTTGCTTTTCAGTGTAAGTTAAAGGAAGATCAAGACCGGCAGCTATTGCCTTGTGACATTGTTTGCAATGGGGGCGTTTTTCATTGCCGTCTCGATGACCCCACAGGCCCCAGTATGATGTCGATCCACACTTAAATGTGTTCAAACAGAACCGACACTTAAATGAGCGACCCTAGAAAAACATGCTCATTAGACAAGTATCTGATGTTGAGAAAGATTGTTGATAATGAGAGATTGACTTACTTTCTCGGTTGGCTTAGGTTGAAAAAAGTATGTGCAGAGCTTCCTGACATCAGCAGACCGTCGCTGATTATAGCCAAGGTCGGTGGACCCTACAACCTCGACGTCGGATTCTTGAGAGACGTCGGATTCTTGAGAGACGTCACCAGCCATATCTTCAGGAATCTCGAATGCCTAAGGAAGGATGAAAAATGAGAAAATGGCAAGGATAGATATGAAGGCAGGTCTTGGCAAAGATAACCTGAAATTCACTTACATGCGCTTTAGACTTCTTGTTTGACGGACCTGGGCTGTCACTTGGGCTTCCTGAAGTTGATCGAACATGTTTACTAGTGGAAGAAAGTGTCTGGGGTACAAAGAAAGAGTACAATATCGTTCAACCTCACTGTATATCATTGTGAGAATGAAGAATGACTTACCTTCCCTTTTCCACGCGGTATTGGCTTAGCAGCTGGTGCTTTTCCTTTATTCTCGATAGGAGCCTGACGCAGAGGTCGAGGTGATGCAGCTCGTTGAGAAAGTGGTCCAGAAGAATCATCTGATGTAGAAGTGTTCACACTGAGAGCTGTACGCGAGTCTTGGGGCGGAACAACATAACCTGGTTGTTTTTGATTCGGACTTGGGGGACGAAGGCGTCGAGAAGAAGATGCTTGACTGGAATTAGGGATCTGAAGGGTAGGCTGCGACAAGCTTTTGGAAGGTGCCATTGGGGTTTTTGGAATAGGGAAGGATGATGGAAAGTATGAACAAATTTTCTCTTAGTATTGTGAATGAATCGGGAGAATCAAAAGAGGAAGACTCACCTCAGTAACCCTATATAGTGGCAGAAAACGAGGAGAACACGCCATGAACCACAGGTTGACGGTAGGTTGAAAGCTGTCCAGGGGGGTCGCTTCATTGTTCGAAGTGGTGACCGTGTATAGGTGGCGTTGGTCGTTCGTTCAGTCGAGATTGTTTGAGATCGAGACTAGTGGTGGGAAGGGGTAGCCAGGAACCCTGTATCCCTGGTTTTCCTCCGCTATATAGCGGAGGACCCGAAGCCCCGGCGGTTTGCGGAGCAAAAGCTCCGCTACCGGATTTTTGGCTGCGTGGGTGCGGCGCGCAGACTGCGCTTTAAATATTTAGGACTACGCCACGGACTTGGACCGCTACACAACCGCTCCGCAAGAGCTATAAAGTGTGGAGCGGTTCGGGTATTGAATAGGGGGTTTCAAGTTAGTTTTTTTTTCGTATTTTTAAACTACAACAACTTGCCCTTTGTTGTAAAATGAATTGCAAGTTGGCTATAAGGCTGAGGGAATATCTAGTTAGTAACTAGTGAGATAGAAAGATCTCAATGACCGATAAAGAGCAGAAGGCAAACCTGTTCAAAGTGAGTAGAGAAATCGGTGAAGAAGAGAAATGCAAAGTAGGCCAAAGACTACAGCTATTTATACCGATTAACTACTCTAAGAGGTGGTCACAAGGTCTTACATCATAACACAGCACACAGCATATGATTTCATAAAGAAGAATATGATGTGATGAGTATGAGACAAGAAACAAATAAGAAAGGATTAAATATGAGATTAGATAACCCAAACATAAGTATAAGAATTATACTTCAATTAAATATGCGTATTTTTTCTACAGTGGGACACCTTTTTAGGTGTCCCAAATCATAAATACATTGTTTTACAAAGATTTTTTTTTACAAACAACTTGTCTGAATTTATAAAAATTATGCAAAAAAAATCAAACTTGAAACCCTTAATGTTTGATTTTTTTGAGCTAAGTAAATGAAGATTTTATGAGATTGTTCATTTAAAATATAATTTAAGAGGAATGGAAAGGGTTCCAGGGATACTCATGATGTGATGACCTGTGGTGACCTTGTGCCAATACCTGTTCAGCAAGTAGACCTTATTGCCTTGCATATGACTCACATACTGAAATGACTAATTCCCTTGTATGATCTTAACATTGCCTAAAGAATGATTGTCCAAACAGCTTGATCATGGTATCACCATAAACATTAAGTATACATTATCCCCAAGTGAGATTGGGAAAATGATTGAGATTGTAGTTTTTCATGAAAAGACATATCACTGCACACCTGAGCCATAGCACCCACACTACATATGTGCAGAAGGATGGAAAATTTTGGAGCTATCATGTACATACAGAACCGCTCAGCTATTGGCTCATCTGAACGAGTATATCATATGTAATACCTGCTGTAATTATTTTTCAGTTTGAGACAAGCATGCCAAATATTGACTACATACACTGACCCACAGTTTTGGTGTATGTAATTCCATCAACTAAACTTCATGTAACACCCTTTCTTTTACTGTTGAATGGCTTTTTGAGTATTGTCTGTGTAGCTATTATATGTAGTCAATTTTTGGGACAATTTTGTCAAACTGGAAGAAGTTACATGATGTATCACATGTGATTTACTTGTGCAGATTAGCAGGGAACTAAGCGGAACTGTATGTACATGATAGCCAACAATCTACTCGGCTTGTTGCACATATGTAGTGTGGGTTTTCTGTCTCAGGTTTGCAGTGATAGATGTTTTTAGGACAAACTACAATAATAATCATTTTTCCATTCCCACTTGGGGATAATGTATAATGTTTACAGTGGATCTGGCCAAGAGCCATGTAACATGTCAGGGACTCAAAATGCATGTATCATGTTCCTGCATATGGATCACAACTTTGTTTTTCAGGTTTCAGGATTGGAGATTGTCAAAAGGAGGTGTGAAAAGCTCACAAGGGATTGTCTGAACATAATCCTTCTTATCAGTCTAGAGCTCTGTTGAACAAACTATTTTTGTTGATCTCTAACCTGATTCATCAATTTTATTTATTAACTTCAACTTCTGTCTTTGGTTGTTAGATTGATCAAGCCTTGTTATTTCTCTCCAATTTGATTAGTTTCAATTTGATAAATTTGATTTCATTTTACTTCATTTCACTTGCTACTATCCCTTATGATCAGTCATTTCCTTTTTTATTTTCTTCAAATATTGTATGTCATTGGTTTTTCTTGAATTTTTATAAACTAAAAAGCAATAGTAATGTTCAAATGAAAATAAACTATGTTGAAATGGATTTGCCTTTTATGAAGTGATCTTGACTTGATTTTTATTGGATGAATTAGTGATGAAATGATTTGATTTGTATAGAAGGATTATAGAATTGATCTAACAAGATTGAGATTGTGAACTTAGAAAAAAATATATAAAAATTAAACTAAGTGTTTTTTTAAAAAAAGAAAATGATTTGAAAAATAAAACTATGAATTAAAAGCAAAATGAGATGTATATATAAATAAATGAAGGGCAGAAGATTTTTGATTTCCACAATATGAAGCTGAAATTTATGCCAAAACTATGCCCCCTCCTACCCTTTTTTGCAACCAACATGAGTCTGAACCCACTCAGCCCCAAGCCCTACATTTCTGGGTGCATCCTGAAAAGCCATGACAATTTCGAGAGGGCCTTCTCAGGGCCAGGAGACTCCACAACGCCAGCCACAAAGTAGTGGGCTGGGTCATGACTCATAGCCCTAGTGTGGTATGATTTGCTCACATGTCACATGTAAGTATGTATATACATATTTGAACCTTCAAATTTGGGTCAGGTAAGTTAGAGCACCCACTATGGTTGTGCATTAACTTGGTGATTTAGTGTTACCCTAACGCTAAAATACCAACAGATCCACTATGAACCTGTTTTAGACCTGCGGTCCGTACGGCTGCGTTGAGTCTTGCACTTTGTGTGCTCAGATTTACGCAAGCCTACAACTTGATTTATTGTAGGAACTAGGGAAAGCAGACAATAAATCATCCCATAGTGGATTTCATGCAGTCACCAACTTTGGTAAAACACACATGATCAAACTTTGCACTCAGGAACGCAAACTTTACAATAAAACACTCCCACCACAGTGGGTGCTCTTAGGGCTGTGACCCAATCCTGAAAGTTCAGGGCGGGCAGCAGGGCCAAACCCCCAAGGGGCTGCAAAACCACACAGGCTCAACCAGGGCACACCTTGAAGCTATATGGGTCCCAAAATGTGGTAAAAATGCAATGATTTTGACCTGTATCGCCATTATATGTCTATCAGGGTCCATTTGGAGGTCAAAAGAGCCTACTTGTACATTGAAAAGACCTCTACTGAGCAAACTTAACTAAGTCCCTCTTGGACAAGCAAGCGTTCAAATGAGCGTTTGTCCAAGCGGGACGCCTGTTTGTCTGAGAGGGACTTAGTTAGGTCTGTATACTGAGCCCATGTTACAGCTATTCATGAAATTCTTGTCATGCTCGCAAAAAACTTTGCGATTTTGGTTGCCACGCCACCACTCTGGCCAGCGGATACAGCGGATACAGCGCATACCACACTGTACTTTTGGCCGTACATAAGACCTGTAATGGTCTGTGGTCACTGGTTAGGGTTAACCAGGTTCAT
The DNA here is from genome assembly GCF_000204055.1 of Melampsora larici-populina 98AG31. Taxonomy (NCBI): domain Eukaryota; kingdom Fungi; phylum Basidiomycota; class Pucciniomycetes; order Pucciniales; family Melampsoraceae; genus Melampsora; species Melampsora laricis-populina. The sequence continues at coordinate 324,122 of NW_006768789.1, forward strand.
TGCCGTTTGTATTGGCTCAACCAACATTTCCGATACCTCTACCCCCAAAGCGATTAACCCTGCCTCACCCTTTCTACAGTCAGGTAGGACCACTTTCTCCTCTCAAATCTCTCCACAACGTCGCTGACACAGGCCTCCTTCCAGCAGGTATGGCACGCACTCCGCGACCCGTGCGACCCGGAAAATATGACGTCGGCATCAAGGTCTTGGCAGTCCAGCACCTGCGTGACGGGAAGACGATTGAGAACGTTCAAAGGATTCTGAAGTCATCGGTCAGCGCGCGCACGATATCACGATGGCACGCGCTTTACCGACGTACGGCTTCGGTGGTTCGCAATCCTGCGGATTATGAGACGCTTGGCCGAAATACGAAGCTGACCGATGAAGATCGGGACTTCATGCTCGAACTACTCAACGGAAACCCCGGCCTTTACCTAGACGAGTATCGACATGCTGTATATCGTCGGACTGGCACTTGGATCTCGCTCAATACCATCGCTCAAGACCTCAAGAACCGGCTCAACCTGACTCTCAAGAAAACTCGAACGGTTCATCCTGCTCAAAGCGACATTAAGCGAGCAAAATACCTACACGCAGTAGGTGCTTTGACTCCCGATATGTTGGTATTCCTCGGTAAGTCCTCCGCCTTGAGCTATCCCTTGTTATAAGACCAAGTTTTCTCATGTATATGCCTACAGACGAGTGCGCTGTTCAAGAGCGATTTCTCCGACGTCAGTTTGGCCGAGCCGAACGTGGTCATCGCACGGAAAGAGTTCCTTGGAGCCAAGGAGGTGGACGTTTTTCCCTGCTCCCAGCAATCTTCCGAGGAGGTGTCCTGGCTCTCGACTGCCAAGAGGGGAGTTACCTTCGCCGGGACTTCGAAGGCTTCTTGAAACATCGCCTGGTCAGTGATGTATCCTTTGGGCTTACATCCGAGGCTGGTTACTAATCTGCTTTGCCTTTGGTGATCCAGTTTCCTGTGATGAATCGCTATCCTGAAGCGAACTCGGTCTTAGTGATGGATAATGCCCGTATCCATCACGGGGGGCGTATCGCTGAGTTGGCTGAAGAGAGAGGGATACGGCTCTTGTACCTCCCGCCTTACTCTCCCGACCTCAATCCCATTGAGAAAGCTTTCTCTGTCTTCAAGTCTCACCTCCGGCGGACCCAAGGTCTTCTTCGCACCCCGGCCGCTGAAAAAGTGGATTACATCATGGACCGGGCATGGAATGTATTAACGGGTGGTCTGATGCACCGGTTATACACTGTGTGTGGTTATTGGGTCTAGGGTAGTTAGATGCAAGTAACGATCGGGGGGGTTCATAGTTTAAGTAGGTCGACCGACCTACTTAGTGATGCGTTTTGTTTAGCGTGCTGGCCTGGTTCTTCTATTTGATTGTACACCCGTGGAGGTTACCTTGCTGGTCTTTCGGTTTGAAATGTGATCTCTGTGACCTTACCATAGCGCCAGTTTTTCCTTGAGAGCCTACACATAGCCTTTGACGAGTCGTTGAAGACTGGCCCTTTGAAAGACAAAAATTTTACAAGACATGACTTAGTTCAACTTGGTAAAAGTTGGCCCACCAGTGGATTGAGGGACTGCATGACATGATCAAGGCTAAGTGTCGAGACACTTAGCTTTGGGCCATCCAGTCCAGAAGCTATCGGATTAGCCTGGTCGCTAATCCGAGCCAGTGGGTCTATGTGGATTCTTTTCCCACAAGGGCTGGTTGAGGCTTGTTCGGTCATTAGGAGGCCAACTGGCAGTGGAATGTGGTAGGCAAGGGGATGTATTGTTCAGATTGGCACGTCGGCACAACATAGCAAGCGACACAAGCAAGAAAGACATGAAACAACAACTCGTCAAAACAAATCAACATCTTCACCACAGTATAGCGAGCAAAACAACCAGAAACACAGATCTAAACTTAAAAATGGATTAGACAGCGGGATGAGGGGATTTGAGGTGGATTACAAATTTGGGAACCGCCTTAAACAAGTCTTCGGCATGAGCGAAAGAAATACCCATGGATCTAAAGTTGGCCAAAGTGTAAGTACCGCGGTCCAACAACTGGTTAAAATCATCTATACCTTCACGAGCTAGAGCTTGACGGGTGTTTTGCATATCGGGACGAATGCCTGCAAATAATAGAAAGTCCTCAAAGGCCGGTGGGTCACCCGGTGGTGGCGAAAGGCGAAGAGCCTGCGCACTGGCAAAGGTAGGCGGAGGGGGGGCATAAACCCCAGCATGTCCGGGTGGTGGATGCATAGCATAGGGTGGCGGGGCCGATGGGAATGGCTTCCCATAATAATTGTGATGAACAATCGTCCCAGATGGAGTGGGAGCGGGGGTGGCGACATTGGCGGAAGCAGTGGTCAAACCAAGAAGTGCGTTTTTTTCGGCTTCGTAATCGGAAGCCTTGATCCATTTGAAACCGGGCCGGCTCATGGGAGGGTTCATCTCGTCGACACCTCGAATCCCATCCGCCTACACAAGTTAACCGATTCAAGGATTAGTAAATACAGCAGAAGGAGCCCGCAGAAAGGACGAGAAACATACCCAATCGTTAGCCCAGGTGCGAATGTGTGCCGTATTCAGTAGCAACACTTGGGAAGGATCCTTGGGATTTGGGACACTGGCGACGTTCTCGCCGGTCTTGAAGTCCCGGGCAAAACGCTTCATGAGAGTGCGGAGGTTACGTTCTCCGGCACTGAGAATGCCAGACTGGTACCAGCACACCAAACGAGTACATCAGTTTTTTTGAAATGGAGTCATCAATTATCAGAAGCCGACTCACCCCAACGGAACCAACGGACTCATGTCCATCAGAGGCTTCAGATTCGTCATCCGATGGTTTCGACGCACTGAGCAGGGATCGCATGGCCTGCATCGCCTTCCGAGGGTCCTCTTGAACGATTCTGCAACCCATGCTTGTAGAAGCAGAAGCAGTCAAGGCCGCATGAACAAAGCTTTGGAAATTCGTCGGTGAGCTGATGATTTGCTTGTCGGAGGCCTTATGGGTAGCGGAAGCGTTGACAAAAACCATAATGGTGATTGTACGGTTGGCCCAGGCACGGTGAAAAACCTCTGAAATACCCGGAAGACGCTCGTCGCAAGAGGCAAAGAGGGCGTCTTTGAAATTGGAAAAACATTGGAATTTGGGTTTCACGGTGAACTTGGTAGGCACTTTGGGGGCGTAATTGGCATACTTCGGTTTCGTCGGTTTCTTTTGGGCCGGTCTAGTGCCACCAGCAGGACGTTTACGTTTCTTAGCAGCAGGGCTTTCAGGCTCGGGCCACTGGCGTTGCCAGATATTAAAATAAGCATTGAAAGTACGTGAGGAGTCGGAAAGAAAGGACAGTGAAGGGGCAGTTTGAACAGTGGGTCCAACAGGAACCTCGACGTCTTCGGTAGGTTCATCAAACAAATCGAGATGAGCAGGAGGTAGATCTACCAAAACGAGAGAAAGATTAGAAAAGATCGCGAGGGGTAGATGATATCAGCTAATTGTCACATCAGGAATGAGACAATACGCTTACCATCTGGACAACCAATCCAAACCAAACGACATTGGAAACCATGAGCAAAGGGTCAGCAGTCAGTATCATTTCGAGCCAAGAGAGGTTTTTTGCTGACCATCAGATTCTTCATCAATGGCCTCGTTGCGCTCCGCTTCACCAGTCATCTCGATGTTGTCAGCAGGCCTCTTTGAAGGAGAACGATCGGCATCTGGGCGCTCATCCCGAAACCCCATTGCCGCGGTGGAAGCAGTAGCCTGGGTGGAGGTGGGTGTGGACGTCGAGGAGTCAAAAATGAGAGGATTGATATGAAATGATGACGAAGAGCTTTGGGAGGAGGTCAAAAGCGCCAGGCTAGAGTGACTACGTCCCATATCCGGAATAAGGGCTGGGGTGGCAATAGCGTTGGGGTATCAATGGAGTTGCAGAGGAGAAGTGATCGGAGTCACACCGCAGCTCGATGCAATAGAAGGCAGAGGGGGTCCTGTAGCTCTCGGAATTGCACCACTGCAGATCACCTATGTCAGCAATGTGGGGACCTCATGGAACACGCATAACGTTCCACGACTTACCCTGCTGGCCTCGAGGCTTGGGCCAGAAGAGCCTGGTAGCTGCGAGTTCGGATCCCGCGAGTCAGGTTCTCAACACCATCCGAAGATCTGATGGGATCACGGCCAATGGAGGGTGAGATACAACCGCCATAATAGATTCGAAGTGACAAGGAAGGACATACGGAGGAGGGTGGGATAATTTTCTGTTGACCATATTGCACTTCTTGGTCAGGATGAATAAGCTGCTTAGTTGAGAGGGGATTGGATAGCGAGGCTGGCCTATTTGTATGCAAAACTGGACATTGAACAACGTGTGGTTGAGCAAACCGAGCTCGCCGCAGGTGAGAGGTGAGTCCACCAATTGATCGAGTTGTGGGTGGGCCACCATGACTTGGTCCATCGTTGCGTCCATTCGAACAAGATGTGGTTGTGAAAGAGCCATGGCTGACCGGATGAGGTTGATGTTTGAATTGAGAACCAAAGATGCCAGAGGCCGACCGGACTTCAATTTGTTTGGTGGGCGTGAGTTGTTTGGTGAGGAGGCCAGATGCTGTGCTGTCGTGTTTTTTCTGGGGAGAGAATGAACCGCGCTGCCAAACAGGATATTGGCCTAATGATCCAATAATGGCCCCTAGGATCCCAGCCGGGGCTTACCGGCCATACAGGGTTAGCCCATAACGTGTGTACAGGGTGGGTTCTTACAGCAATACAGGGGAGGGTCAGCCGTACAGGGTGGTGGCGTGGCAACCAAAATCGCAATTTTTTTTGCGAGCATGACAAGAATTTCATGAATAGCTGTAAAAGAAAAAAGATCTTTTGTTTGTTTCAATATCAAGCAAAAAACCAACGGGCATCCGGGCCGGCAGGGCCGCGGGCGTGCCCCCAGGCGTTAGCAGGGACGGGTCAATTCAATGTGATTTCCGTGAATCAGCTCTGTGTTAAAGAGGCTTTGGAAATTGGAATCTACGCAGGAGGATGAAACGATTGACTTATTTTCAACATATCAGCTCGAAGCCTTGAAGCTAGATGATATCCTGCCTGTTCGGGCTCTGGCCGATGAGGAGAGAAGAAACAGTTGTCGAAATCTTCTCTACCAGTGCATCTTGGCATGTATATTCGCTCTCAGAATCTGGGACTGGGCGTTGTGATCGGTATCGTCATCAGGATCTGCGCTCGTAGTTCCAAAACACTCATGGAACATGCGTTGCAATCAAGACGCAGATTGCTTGCTCTTGCACGAGATCATGTTTGTGCCTGATCCGGACCACTAAAGACTTATCTGAACGACTTTGCAAAACCCTCCTATGAGGTATTTAAAATTTTGAGCAAATAAACTTTATCTTCGTTATCTACCAAATCAATATGAAGAAAAACATATTATGCTTGGGGTGGTGTTTAATGTTTTCCTACGCCCTCTGCGCGCCTTTTCTATCGCAAAGCGGAAATGAAGTTGAGGACTGGAACCCGTTCATGGCCCTCGGAGACTATCGAATAGGCCATGAGCTTCAATTTGAAAGATCAAATCCTTCGACAGAGCTCCATAGACAAGAATATACAAATATGGCAAGGGAACACTCAAGACTTCATCGCGCCAGACTTGAAAGAGAGAAGGGGAAAAATATGCTGCATGAACGATTCAAGGCGTCCGAAATCCTCGGGCCATTAAACGAAGAACTTGAATATAAGGCACATTCAAGCAGTGTGTTTTCAGAACTTGTTCAGAGATTTGTCGACTTGTTCACTGATGCGGAAAAAATGCGAAAGCTTTTAGCGCTTTGCAAAAGCGCCAAGACACAAAGCGAAGGAATCAAGCCCATAGTTAGGGATCTACAGAAATTGGTCACTGAGCATCAGTTCGAGGCATATCTCTTTCACAGAGGGTCTCGGTTTGAATATATTGTCTTCACAGCACTAGAATATTTACAAGGAGAGGATTTGAACGTATATGATAGACTGTGGACCTTGAGTATACTTCGAATACTTCAGTCTCTCTTGCCAAGGGGATATTTAGAGCCTATCAGACAGGATCCAAACACAGGTCGTGTCTGCCGAGGAGGATTGGAGCTTTTCCTCACAGAAGGTAAGTTACAATTTATCACCGTTGTGACTTTGGAATAAAAGCGCTCATTCCATCTTTAGGAATTGACTTGGTGAAGGACTTATCACAGGGAAGGAAAGACAGCTTCACTCCCGACGAATGTGAGTAATCTACCGCCTGTCTCCTTGAACTTTGCCACTCCCTTTGAGAATTGATGAACTGATTCAGATGGAATTGCTTTCAGCTGTTGCAGAAGCTCTCAAGAGAGTTGAGCTGATCTCAAACATCAGGAATCACCTTCAGGACTCCCAAAGAGGTCATCAAACGCCTGGATTCATAGCGATACATGATAAATTACTTCTAACAAGGTCTTTGTCCAACGGAGGTGTTGTTGAGTCATTGGCATTACAAGCTTTGCAGCACATGAATGCGAAAGATACTCCAGATGAAGAGATCCATTGTTTGGACCTTATATTGAATCATCTGCAGAAATTCTATCCAGCTGTCCGTGAGATTATCTTCTCTCTGCCATCAACCAGTAAACCTTCTCAAGTGATTCAAGAGAGATTCAAGTGTCAAGCTGTATTGCAGCCCCATATTGAATTATACCTTGAAAAAGGGGATATAGACCCTTACATCAAGAGCCTTCTTCTACCCTTTTTAGGCCGGCATTCAGTCAATCTGGATGATGTAAAAAATCTTCTACATTCATGCAATGTCCATGATTCAGCACTTCAAGATTTAAAAGTACAATCACATGGTACAGATGTTACAAAAGAGGAGCAGTATCATAGAGATCAAGACTTCTTCATTGACATGATGTATAAAGTCAGCCCTTATCTAGAGGGGCTTCAGGATCATCTAGATAGTCTGGTGAAAAAAGGTTGTAAGCCTTCACACTTTTATCTCACCCCCAAAACAACACCACACAACACAGATTATCTTTCTGTGATTTTGTTCTTCAATAAATGGCTGATTGAAGTTTTCCCTGAACTATGATAGCAAAAAGTGGTCATTACCAGTTCAAAACAAAGTTGGAATTCAAAGAAGAAGACAAAAGTATGGAAAAATGTCCTATCTGTTTAGATCAATTCTTGAAGGCAGAAAGAGTTGTCAAGTTGAGATGTCATTGCTCTCTTATTATGCATGAGCATTGCACAAGTGTTAGTAAATTGATTGGTAAAGCACCACAATATTATAGATTTATAAATGATTTGCTGATATACATTTTTTATTTTGCAATCATTTCTATTTTGGGTGGTGATATCTTGCTTGAAAATCTAGACCTTAACATCATCCATTGATGGTGTAGGCCGCACATGTCCCACATGTCGGATGGGCATCAAGATACCGCTTGCCTATAATCAGCACATTTTTTGGGGGTAACTGCAAGCTTATTGGCAAATGGATTTGAGATTCATCATTTCTTCTTGTTGTGGTAATTAGTCAATTAGTCTAGATCTGTCGCTTTGCTCTCTTTCTATCCTTGGTCAAGGACTTCCGGTGTAGTGTTGATGTTCGAGATTGTGAAGATTGTTTAGAAAAGGTGTTATTTGAAATCAAAGGAAAACGAATTAATGATGATGTGTACGGATTAGGATGTGATTGATTTAAGAGGATTAAGAAGGATCTGAATGAGGTTTTATTATGTCTGTTTCGGGAATAAGTCTGTGTGACTTGAGAATTTCTTTTTATTAAATGATTAGTAATTGTGCTGCTCGTGTTTTCTTGTTCTTAACTTATATAGCAGCTGTTGTTGGCAACCAGATTCTTTTCCTCCATCGAAAAGAATCTGTAAGCCGTTTCACTATTTACTTTTAGTTTATCAACTTATCTAACTAAAGCCTCTTCTTTTTCATCCTTAGTTTTACTGCTTTTACTTATTAAACCTCTACTTGACCGTACCGTGATCCTGCTGCTTGTGCACAGGTTTGTGTGTTTACTCTTTCTCCTTTTATCTTTCTCTTAGACTAACACTTGTGTTGCTCTAGGTTTGTCACGTCTTGATTAGCTCTTCGTAGCTTTCTGTGGCTTGTTGCCTTGACTTACGTGTTACCTGATTACCCCAGGTATGATCAGTTTATATAATGTTATCCATTGAAAAGAATCTTTTTACTGCTTTTACTTATTAAACCTCTACTTGACCGTACCGTGATCCTGCTGCTTGTGCACAGGTTTGTCATGTCTTGATTAGCTCTTCGTAGCTTTCTGTGGCTTGTTGCCTTGACTTACGTGTTACCTGATTACCCCAGGTTTGTCACGTCTTGATTAGCTCTTCGTAGCTTTCTGTGGCTTGTTGCCTTGACTTACGTGTTACCTGATTACCCCAGGTTAAATTTTATTCGGCAACGCCACATCGCTCTTTGAGCCTAATCAATTCGTGTCATTACATGGTAGCGAGAGTCTGATTATTATATCAACTCTGCTTACGACGACCTACTTTTTATGCAATCTGAAGAGGACGATATTCAACTCGAATCTGACTCCGAGTCTATCGACGGAAATCCCATAACTGTCAACACAGACTCTGAATCGACTTCGAAGTCAAACTCCGACTCTGATTCGTCTAACTCAACTGTCAAAAGTTTTTTGGGTTTACATTCACTAGTTTTACCGTCTATTTTATCGCCTAGAATGTCTTCAGATCTTACCGGTGATGCCGCTTCCACCGATGCATCGTTTACTCCTCTTCAATTGTTTGTTCATCGAACCACCACTGCTCTCAGCAAGCACGTTATCAAGAACGAGCTTACTGATGATAATTATAATCACTGGAATCTACTTGTACATGAAGCCATTGAATCAGTAGGCTATGAGTCTTATTTAGATATTAAGGACTATAGAGATGATTCACTTACCGAAGATAAACATAAGAAAGTAAAATTTTTGATTTCTACTTGGATTCTCAACAAGTGTGATGGAGTTAATGGTGAACGTGCTGTTAACCAAGAAAGATCCTATTACTAAAGATCTAACTATCACCTATGATCCTTTCGTTTTGTGGAATCATTTCAAGACTTATCATGCTCGTATATCTGAAGCTAAACTCAAACATCTTGAAGTTGCGTTACAAACCATGGTCCAACTTCAATCAGACAACTTAAAGACTCATATCGATAAATTTTCATCTTTATATCGGGAGTACGAGAAGTTTAAAGGTGACATGTCCGACTCTCAAGCCGCTAGGACCCTTATCCAAAGTCTCAAACCTGGTTACGAAGTCACTATTCACGTTATTTATCGAATTGTCAAACCTTTCACTCTTGAAGCGGTTATTCAAGAATTACTTGACTCTGAGGACGAACAAACTTTGCTTCTGGCTTCTCATCATGTTCACGAAAGACATTCTCATCATGCAAATCAATCCTCGGCTCAACCTAGTAACATGGTCAAATGCACTATTGATCGATGTGTCGGTAATACTTTTCAAAACCCACATCGCCCTGACCAATGTTTTAAACGACCTGATAACTTCGCCAAACGGGATGAGTGGATGACTCGTCAAGATGAGAATAAGAAGAGGTTTAAGCGACGCAACGCCCCTCAACAAGCTCATCATTCAGAATCTTCATCTACTATCAGAGGTGTGAAGGTTGTTCGACCACCTTTGGCCTCTGCAAATCATGCCATGACCTTTTCCATCCAATTGCAAACCATCATGGATCCACCTGTGCCAACTACTGTCAACGACATTCTTCCTGTCGTGGATGTTTCAACTGCATTCGTTCATTCTCCAATTGATCCTGATTTTGTCTATCCAACTCAACCCGATTTTGTCTTTCAACTTTCAAAGCCATTTGAAAATCAAAATGATTCTCCTTCTGCTCAAGGTTCAGAACTTGTGGACTTCGACGCTGTTGCCTTGTCTGTTACTCCAACTGAAGGTTTATGGGCTCTCAATGACACCGGAGCTTCTCATCATATGTTTAATGATGTTAAGTTGTTCGATGCGGCTACGATTAAAACCCTTGAAGATGGTAACAAACGCCTTCGCCTTGCCGGAGGTGATGCTTCCTTAGCCGTCCATTCTACTGGTTCTGTCAAGCTTCGCGCCGGTGATGGTACTGTGTTTACCCTGGCCGACTGTCTCTATGTTCCCGAACTCAGCCAAAACTTAATTGCAGGCGGTGCTCTGTTAAAGAAAGGCGTGGTTACTGTCATTAATCCGAAAGAACCCGACTGCTTCAGCTTGGTCATGGGTCAATGTGCTATCTTTAATGGAGCTTTCTCAGGCAATCTCATGCTTATCTCTCTTGAACCTGTGAGTTCTAACGTCTCCAATCAACTTCCGATTCTCGATACTCATTCTTGTCATCTACAACATCAACGTCTAGGCCATGTGAGCAACAAATACCTCGATGAGATGGTCAAGTCGGGTAGTTTGGAGGGGTTATGTGATTCAACGCCACCGCGCTTCGCTCCGCTGCGCTAAAAACACCAATTTTACGAGCGGAGCGATATGGCGCTATGATAAGAGGCCATATCGCTACGCTATAAATTTGGTGTCGCTATGAAGTTCTAGAGCGGTGCGACATTTTACGTTGCTCCGCTTCGCTCTGATTTTTCTTTGGTCAGCTAGCGCGAAAAAGCGCGCGCGGTTGGTCAAGATGGGTTTTAGCACAAATTGGTCACTTTGTATGATCATTGATGGCAGAGAGGGGATTGTTAGAATGCGCACAAATGGAAAAAACGTGAGGGCCAAAAAGAAAACAATAAAATAGGTCCAAAGGAATGATCGATAGCAATAGAGATCAAAACACGCACAAATCTCTTGAAAGAATGAAACCACAAGGGCAGAAAATAGCACGAGAAAAAAAAGAAATCGTTTTTTTTTATTTTTCATTAATTGGGAAGGTAGAGATTAAATTGTTTAGGGAGGTAGATATTGATGTAATAGGTAGACGGGGTGGGGATAGGACCAGGAAAAGGAAACAATCAATTGATAATGAGACTATGAAAAGGAATTCAGAATTCATTAAATAAACTACTTTTTAGCCTTTTTGCTAGCCCATGTTCGTAAGCTCGGACATAGGCTATAGCCTCTGCAAAAGTCCCTGACAACGTGATCTTTGATTTTAACCATTCACGTACACCTACAAGTTTCTGGATCATTTTGCCAGTGAGCGATGCTCGACCAGGTACAGCAATGTCTGCTGCAGAAGAAAAGGTCCTCTCGCATGGGGCAGAAGTGCCAGATAAGCCTAGGTAATCGCGAGCAAGTGAGGCAAGGACGGGAAAGTCTTTTTCATGGTCCTGTACGCAGAAGAATAAACCATCAGCTTGAAATTCAAAGAGAAAGGATATTGAATATGAGAGACTGAAGACTAACCCTCCACCAATCCAGCTCATTCTGACCGGCAAGCAAAAGATGAGCACCTTCTAGATAACTTGCACGTTCCTCTCGGCGTCTATCAGCTGCGGACTGAGATACCACTTGAGTTGTGAATACGTCAAACTCAGAAAAATTGGTGTCAGGTGAGATGGAAGGGGCTTGGTTTTCTTCGTTGTCAGAGATTGAAATAATTGGTTCTTCAGGCCATTGATCAAGGGCTTCTTCAAAAGAGCGGTTAAAGATACATTTTGCTCGACCGGCCTCTTCAGGGTAATTGAGATCGAAGAATTGCATTCGAAATCGCGGATTAAGAATAGTAGATAAGACAATTGCATCCGAGGCAACTGCCTCCTCTTGATACCCTTCAAGTTTGGTGCATATCACCGTAAGCATCTGCCTGAGTTCTGAGTCGCCACAGGCTGCTTGGAGTTTATCGACCTCAGAGATGACCCGCGAGTATTCGGCAAGTAAAACACAGCCGGTTGCTTTGTTGCCTTCCATTCGTTTGGTAGCATGCAGGAATACCTATGATGAGATTGAAAATAAATAAAAAATGATTAAATACAGGAAAAAACATAGAGACAAATAACAAATATGAAACCTTACCTGAAGGACGTTGACTAGGGTCTCGATTGCATCCCATTCATCACTGCTTATATGTAGCCCTTGAAAGTATTGAGTTTTCCGATCACTAAGAAGGATCGCATCCACAACCTATAAATTGAGAAAAGATTGAATGAGAATGATGAGATGAAGAGAAAAGAATAGACAAAAGAACAGAATACTACTTACATCCCGCGCATCACTCAACCTTTTGAGGTAGTCGACATCGATGTTCCATCTAACTCCCCAGCCGGAGATAGGTGACCGGCCTTTGTATCCCAATTGTTCAGCCTTGGCAATAAACTCTTGACGTCTTGCTGAGCTCCTGGTACATAAACCGTTGAATTTTTTTGCCTGAATGTAACACAACAAAATCAGATCAATATTGAATCAGCAGAATCAAAAATGAAAACTAATCACTTACTTTACGAACAGCCAGAGCCACCTTAGAGTGACCATTGGGTCGATCATTGTCAGAGCCGTGGTCAGAATTGCAGTCATCCAAATCCAAAGGTTCATCATCAGAATCCATATCGTCTTGAGAATCATCAGAAGAATCAATTAGGACTTCTTCATCTCCCTCGTTCAGGGTCATGATGGGCGTAGGTAAGGTCACTCCTGGTGTTGTTGTAGGTTTGGTGTGTCCAGCACTCATACCTAACGCCTTGAGCCCGGCTTTAACAACAAGTCCAATCTTATGCGCATAACACTTAACTTGATTAACATCAGAGTCCCAAAACACCGGGTCGTCGGCTTGCTTGAACATATCAGAGAGTTCGCTGGCCATGGTTGCATTCGAACTTGCAGAATTGGTTGTCTGAGCCAACATGTGAAGATGACAAGATGAATTGGTTAGCATATGTATAAAAGAAAGTATAAAAGAAAAGAAAAGATTTCTAAAAATACAAGAACACGACTTATCTTTTTATGTAATCCATTTGCGATTAAGAACCTACCTACCGGCTGTGCAAGAAGTCGGCCGGCATGATGCCAAGTGACTAACTTGAGAGTGAGATGGTGGGTCTGGAATTTCCAGTCGTTGTCGATGTAGGTGGCTGAGACACCGATAAATGCCTTACGGCGACCCTTGGTGGTCCAAACGTCGTAAATGAGACAAAATTTACCTTTATTTGACTGTAATCAATATACGCAAGTAGAAAATATATCAGTACAGATCTACTTATAAGGAAGAAATTGGCAGATAGGACGAGAGTATCAATCTTTACCTTCAGGTTTTGAATCACCGTGGCCGAGAGCTCCTTATAGATAGCCTTGGCGGTTTCAGTTGCCCAGGTGGTACCTCGTAAATTGGCTGATCGATTGGACAATTTGAAAGCAGCTCTGAGGGCAGGGTCCTTGAAACGTGAGAAGGGAAGGGCATGACGCAGGATCCACAATACCAATACAGTGTTGAAAAGTTCCACGCTGAAAGTGGATTGAGATAAGAATGAGTCAAGAGTAGACTTTGGGTTGGTGGAAGCCACTCGAACGATTTCGTCTTGCTGTTGTCGCCAGGTTCGAGGTAGAACATAGCCTTGTTGGATCGCGTGGTGTCGATTTGGGCAAGAAGGTCGGTCTTTGGCTCCATCTCGATGAGAGTAGAGGTTGAAATAGCTACGTCGTCCCCTGACAAAGTACCCATGACAGAAGTTACACTTGTATTTACGTGGATCATCCCCGGACTAAGGTAATGATGTTAGTAAGGAGTTTGTAGGATAATGTAATAAATATAATAAAGACTAACCTCGCCTTTCACATGAATTGGGGGATGGTAGTAACCCAAGCATTTCTCGACTCGACCAGCTTCACGCCGGACACCCGGTGTCTCAACAACTTCAATATCCGAGTCTTGATTAACATCGACTCCAGTAGGGATCTCGTAGGCCTTGGAAGACAAAGGAAAACATAACGGAAAAGGAAAAATGAAAAGTGAGAACGACGATAAGATAAAGAAAGGATGGAGTGAAAAAAATGTAAAGAAAAGGTGAGTACATACCTCTTGAACTGTTGATTGAACTGCTGATTTCTTTTTCTTCTTCACAGGAGCTGATCGAGTTTGAGATGCATTGGACGAATCCGAACAATTACGAGAGGTAGTACTTTTTCTTTTACCTTTGCCAATATTGCGATTGGTTCCTTTGGGGACCCTTTTCTGCAGGTGAGATTGAACAGATGAGGATGCTGGGACAAGCTCAGTTTCGGATTGATGTTCTTCGGTGTCGGTTTCTTCATAATCAGATGGTAACTGAAGAGCTCGTCGGGAGTCTGGAGACTGTGTGATAAACCCAGGTCGAGGGCGGACAGGACTACGTGGGCGAAGGGTTCGAGCTGACGATGAGGTACTAGTACTAGTCGCAGGTAGAGCAAGAGAGCTGGGTACAAGCTGTAACGTAGTTTGAGTGTAGTTTCGAGCATCGGGGACGGATGGAGTCATGACTGATTTTAGATCTGGATATTGGGAACAATAATCTAGAAAAGTTGACAAATGAGTGAAGTTAATGGATAAGTGAGATAAGAATGAGTCTCAGTAGTAAACAAAAAGATATCAATCGAGTAATGATATAAAGATCGAAGGGAAGAAAAATATACACTCACCATGAGGACCTTTTAACCAAGCAGTCAAAGGTTGTGATTGGAAGAAAAAAACGAGCATCGTGCAACAGTGAAGGTGGAATTGTCAAACTTGCATCTGTGGAGGTGGAATTGCCAGATCGTTGGATCGATAAGCTATACCGCTTGGTGGGCCGATGTAGAAACGTGTGTTGATGTAATGAGGTGAGGTGGAAGGGTTGTGGAACGGTTTAATTTTGGTGCCGCTGATATGTCTGAGTGCTAATATAGGGCGCTCTGGGGCGCTGTGGGGCGCTGTGGGGCGCTAGGGCGCTCTGGTGCAAAACCGCGCTATGACACGCTATGACCCCAGATAGCACAGCGATATCTCGCTATACAGTGCGGCAAGGTAAACCGCTATCTGGGTTAGGTTTTGAGTATAGCTATAGTGGGGCGCCCCACCCGCTATATGGCTAAAAGCATAGTGCAGGCGGGGCGGCCGCTCCGCTGCCGCACCGCTTCCGCTGTTTTGGGCGGAGCGCCGGTGGCGTTGTGTGATTCTTCATCGTCTGTTAAGACTTGTCCTACTTGTATTCAATCCAAATCTAGGAAACTCCCTTTCTCTGGATCTCGACCTCGCTCTTTTTCCTTTCTTCAGAATGTACATGTCAATCTAAGTGGTATCAATCGTGTTTTAGGATTAAACAATGAGGCCTATTATATTTTGTTCACGGACGACTTTTCTTCCTTTTGTCATATTTTCCCGCTTTGCAATAAATCCAAGGAGTCTGTTTTTAACGTTTTCATTAAATATATCACGTTAACTGAGCGTCAAACTGGATGCAAGCTTAAACAATTCACCATGGATCAAGGCAGTGAATTCGTGAACTCAATCATGCAGCAGCACTGCGATGAGACGGGTATTGTTCTTCATCTGACTGCTGCTTATACTCCAGAGCAAAATGGAGTTGCGGAGCGTGGTAATCAGACTATCACTGGTCGTGCTAGATCAATGATGATTCAATCGGGAGTTCCTCAAAATTTCTGGTTTCTAGCTTGTTTGACGGCCGTCTTTATCACAAATCGAACTATCACCTCTGCGCTTCCTACTGGCAAGACCCCTTTTGAGGTCTGGTACTTCAGAAAACCCAACATCAAGCATCTTCGAGTGTTTGGGTGCCTAACTCATCATCTAATTCGCAAGGAGTTACGCCAGAGCAAATACTCTTCTGTCACCGCTGAAGGAGTACTGGTTGGTTTTCAAGACGACAATTTTAACTACTTTATCTTTGACCTCAGTTCACGCAAGATTATTCTTTCACACAACGTCACTTTCCAGGAAGATGTCTTTCCCTATCTTCTGAATAAATCACAACCTCGACCTCTTGTTCAGTATAACCAAGACAGGCGGTTACCGTTAGAATCTTGTAATCCCTTCCAACCTCTTACCGAGCTCGATGACGATGAGGATGATGAGTTTTGGTCGGTCAAAAGCGTACCACCACCTGTCGTATTAGATAACACCTTGTCCTCACCCAATCATCAATCGATTATTCAGTCTCCTGCTCCTCCTACGGATACATCTCTAACTACATCCCGACGTTCTCTACGTTCCAAGGAACCCGTCGATTATAAAGGCATGGGTGGTTGTGCTATTTTTGACGCTTTCACCTTTGTTTCAGCTTTCAACATACTTTCCGATGATTTTTCAGCTTCTACCATTGATGTGCCTGTTCCAAAGTCTATCAAGGCCGCTTTGAATGGTCCTGAGAATGATTTTTGGCGTACCGCTTGTGATAAAGAATACAACTCTCTTCTTTCCAAAGGGGTCTGGAAGTTGGTGGATCCTCCTCCTGGAGTCAATATCCTTCGGGGTTTTTGGTTATTTCGCAAGAAATTCAATGTGGATGGTACTGTATCTAAACACAAGTCCCGCTTTGTTGTCATGGGTAATATGCAACAAGAGGGCGTGGATTTCCATGAGACCTTCTCTCCTACTGGTAAACCTTCATCACTATGTTTACTAATTGCTATTGCTGCCACTCAAGGATGGGAAATTCATCAGATGGATGCGGTTACAGCTTTTCTCAACGGTATTCTTGATGAAGACGTGTACATGTACCAACCTGAAGGGTATGTGGTTAAAGGTCAGGAGAGAAAGGTCTGTCATCTGAAGAAGTCTCTCTACGGTCTTAGACAATCGCCAAAGATTTGGTATGATGAAGTTGTTGCTTTCCTACTCAGCGTTGGTTTTACTCAATGTGCTATGGATCCTTGCATATATACTCGAACCATCAAGTCCACTTCTTCCTTTACCGCTATCTACGTACATGTGGATGATTTGGCCATCACAGGAAATGACATAAGCACTTTCAAGACCGAGATCGCCAGTAAATGGGAGATGGAGGACCTTGGAGTTGCAAATACGGTAGTGGGTATTCAAATCATCCGACAATCCCACCTGTGTTATACAATCACTCAGTCTGCACTTTCAAGAGCTGTTCTGGAACGCTTCAATGTCACCAACCTCAAGGCTGCGTCTACTCCTTTCCCTGCTGGACTCAAAATGTACCGCTCTAGCGATGACGAGGCCGAGGCGTTTGCAAAAGAAGGTCTGAATTACAGTAGCGCTGTTGGATCACTTATGTATCTAGCACAATGTACTAGACCTGACTTATCTTACGCCGTTGGTGTTCTCTCTCAACATTTAAAATCGCCTGCTCGAAAACACTGGGACGCCGTTCTTCATGTTTTTCGGTATTTGAGTGGTACTATCAATTTGGGAATTTCCTACAACGGCGACTCAGCTGCTCCTACGACAATTGCGGGTCTCAAAAGCTTCAACTTGCCCAACTCTCACTGTGATTCCGAATGGGCTGGCGACAAAGAATCTCGGAGGTCTACCACCGGTTTCATCTTTCAACTGGCCGGCGGTCCTATATCTTGGAAGTCATGTTTGCAACCCACCGTGGCGCTTTCTTCTACTGAAGCTGAGTATCGTGCAATAACTGAAGCCGGTCAAGAGCTCATATGGTTGAGGAATATGCTGCAAGTCTTTGGTTTTGAGGATCCGAACCCAACTGTGTTACGTAGTGATAATATGGGGGCTATTCACCTCACCACCAAGTCCATTTTTCACGCCCAAACCAAACACATAGAAATTCAATATCACTGGATTCGGGAGGTTGTGAAACAGGGTGCTTTGGTGGTTAAACACATACCTACTACGGAGATGCTGGCTGATCTATTAACCAAACCGCTGGGCCGACAACAATTCTATTACCTTCGACAACAACTGGGTTTGAAACATGTTAGTTAGGCCTGAAGTCCTTGAGGCGGCGTGTTGTGGTAATTAGTCAATTAGTCTAGATCTGTCGCTTTGCTCTCTTTCTATCCTTGGTCAAGGACTTCCGGTGTAGTGTTGATGTTCGAGATTGTGAAGATTGTTTAGAAAAGGTGTTATTTGAAATCAAAGGAAAACGAATTAATGATGATGTGTACGGATTAGGATGTGATTGATTTAAGAGGATTAAGAAGGATCTGAATGAGGTTTTATTATGTCTGTTTTGGGAATAAGTCTGTGTGACTTGAGAATTTCTTTTTATTAAATGATTAGTAATTGTGCTGCTTGTGTTTTCTTGTTCTTAACTTATATAGCAGCTGTTGTTGGCAACCAGATTCTTTTCCTCCATCGAAAAGAATCTGTAAGCCGTTTCACTATTTACTTTTAGTTTATCAACTTATCTAACTAAAGCCTCTTCTTTTTCATCCTTAGTTTTACTGCTTTTACTTATTAAACCTCTACTTGACCGTACCGTGATCCTGATGCTTGTGCACAGGTTTGTGTGTTTACTCTTTCTCCTTTTATCTTTCTCTTAGACTAACACTTGTGTCGCGCTAGGTTTGTCACGTCTTGATTAGCTCTTCGTAGCTTTCTGTGGCTTGTTGCCTTGACTTACGTGTTACCTGATTACCCCAGGTATGATCAGTTTATATAATGTTATCCATCAAAAAGAATCTTTTTACTGCTTTTACTTATTAAACCTCTACTTGACCGTACCGTGATCCTGCTGCTTGTGCACAGGTTTGTCACGTCTTGATTAGCTCTTTGTAGCTTTCTGTGGCTTGTTGCCTTGACTTACGTGTTACCTGATTACCCCAGGTTAAATTTTATTCGGCAACGCCACATCGCTCTTTGAGCCTAATCAATTCGTGTCATTACACTTCTTTGTTATCATTCATGGAGGCTGTGAAGATTTGATGTATTGTTCTAGATCCCATAAACATGGCACAATCTCTTCAAAATTTGATTTGATCTGATCCACGAAATAAATATCCCAAAATGAATACTTCCATTATGTGTTATAAATAATCCTTGGGTTACCCCCTGTTCATCATGATGTGCATTTCCCTGGTACATGGCTATAGCCCACCCCTATTACTGTCAGGCTGGATTTGTCTTGCAATTTCTAATGTAGCTACATAGTCTTAGACCATGGCCATTGTGTAGCTGGACAGACAGACAGAAGCCAGTGGCCAGGGCCAGAGCCAAGGGTACTCAAACTTGATGCTCCTGATCCATCCTAGAGGTCAGTGCAGGCAAGGGCACATCATCCAGAGCAAGCAAGCTTCAAAACAGTAGGGACTTTAGGTATAAGATTGAAGTGTTTTGAACATGCATGTGTTATGAGGCTACAAGGCACATATGATTGTACTGAGTTTGACCTGATATGACATCACTATGCACTTTCTCCTCACAGTACAATCTTATCATCACTGTAATTGTGCCTTGACCCTTCTACCTCATTACCTTATGGCTGGGTTCTAACAGAATGGAGAAAAAAATCAGTGGAGATGCACACTGGTTTTGATGGCTTGTATGTAGAAGATACATGTTTTCTCCTGATGACAAAGCTTTCCCAATGTTTGATCAGTGCAACAGCAGGCTGATCCTGGTATGTTCATTGAATAATAATCATGCAGAGCCAGTTGTGGTACTGCAAGATGCAACATCAGGCCTATCAAGGTTGGAAATTAATTCATTCTTAACAGCCTCACAAGTGGATGGCAGTCCTGAGATGAACCCCCAATATGGTCTTTACGAAGTCAGCAACCCTTAATATAGCCCTATACTTCATCGTTTTTAGGACGCCCGTACACACTCTGCGCCGTTCCATTCATCACTGCCAAGACGGATATGTAGCACCGGTGATGTGAAACTAGTCATCGTGGGTATAAAAATATCGACCTCTGGTAGGGTTGCTGATCCTGACACATGCGCCATCTCGCTTCGAGAAGTGATGTAGCACCAGCTTTCAGTAAGAGACACGTTTTGCATGATCATGAAATGAGACACATCCTGCGTACTTGACATGATTTTAATTCTGGGTGTAGGACCTCGGCGGGACACTCTGAAGTCTGAATGTTGTCTTGATCGAATACATGATTACTGCGCACGGAGTTCAGAAGCACTCTGGCCACTTCAATTACCTCACAATATCCACAGACTCTCTTGTAGTGTTTCCCTCCAGTAATCATTCAACTTCAGTGGTTGATTCCGCGTCAGAGAAATTCTCGACTTCCTATTCGAGCCACCCCCGTGATAAGCCGTTATGCTACTCGTTGTGTGGTATTATTCGCTTGTGTCGATGGCTCTCGGTGCGATCACTATTACTCATACTGGTGCCCACGAAGACAGTCTCGAAGGGCTTCACGAGGCAGAGAGGCAATTACCTGCGATCCATGGACTTCAAGACCGGTGGACTGATGATCTCCCAGAAATGACTCTGGAAGCTAAAACTAAAAGATTGAAAGCAATTGAGATGTTTCAAACATCAAACAAGAAAATCATATGCGACCCGGCGCCCACCAGATGGTCAGAAATCACAGCAGCGCTAGCAACAGTTAAACATATTGTCCTACCACCAGATCTCGACGATCTTGCGTGTCTTTCCCATGCGCCACCAACACCTCATGTAGGTGTGAATAGGTTAGTCAAAGCAACGTGTAGCCTGATTGAATGTTTTGATCAAGGTGTAATAGAAGTTTGGGTGGAAGCATCCCCACTGGACCAGCTTGTAGTCATTGCACTTGAAACTTTGCAAGAAGATTATTTGTCAAGATCCGAGCGATTGTGGGGGTTGAAGGTTTTGCGGTGTATCCAAGCCTATCTTCCAAGAGGAGACCTGGAACCTATCAGGTCAAACCCGAGTACGGGACCTGTTTCTCGAGGAGCATTGGAGCTCTTTTTGACTGAAGGTTGACATTTCTCTCACCTGTTTTGAGTTTCTCGACTTTGAAAAACAAAAACTCAGTTCTCACCTCATGTTTGTGTGAACAGGACTCGATCTCACAACGATGAAAAAGCTGGCAAATGACAACATAAGTGAAGGTGAGCCTTTATCTCTACACTTCAATTATAGACAATCATAATCTGATGTGATTGGACGTCGTCATACCTCTGTCCTAAGTGCTTGAAAGGGTTGAAATTATCGTGAACATTAGGAACTACTTTGAAAATTTTGGAAAAGCCAACCTGAATGCCAACTTCATCGAGATATTCGATTCATTACTTCAAAGAAAGGGCGCAGCTGGTAGGGAGACATTACAATGGATAGCCTTGAGATGCATGCAGCACATGGTGACTCTGGGTAATTCCCCTAAAGAGACAGATTGTGTCTTTCATATACTCGAGCATATCTCAACATATAACACGGCTTGTAGAGAGCGTATACAAGATCATGTTACACGGAATGATCACTTTGGAAAAATCTATCAAGCCATTTCCGATAGATTCAAGTATCAATCTGCTGTGCGGCCCAGCATTCAAGAGTACTTTTCGCGTGAAGATGTAGATAATTACGTTGGTAACCTTCTTTTGCCTTTCATAGGCCTTTCATTGGTTCAACGTGAACACATCGAACATATCATTACTTCTTTCAAAGCTCAAGATTCTGCATTGAAAGATGGCACAGCTGAACTATACGGCCTGGATCCTGATAAAGCACAAAAGTATCGCGAAGATCAAGAATTTGTCATTGGAATCCTTTACAAAGCAAGTCCTTACATCGAGGGTAGTAGAGAGTTGCTTGATGGTGAAATTCACGTTCCCCGTGAGTCTCTTCTGTATCCTCAGAGGCAATAACATGCAGATAGCCTTGACCATGACCTCCATGTCATATATTGGGATGTTGTGTAATCAACCCCATCTTACACTAAGATGTCTTGATAAAGATGATTACGAAATTCAGAAGATATTACCATCCAGTTTTGTTGACTCTCGTAGCCTAAACTGAAACTTTTCTATTACTTTAGGAGGAAATTTGCACTATCGACCCGATTTAAATCACATATCTAACTCTGAGAACAGAAGTGCTGTCTTGTGTCCTATTTGCCTCGATGGATTTTTTGAAGGTCAAAGGGTGATCAAGTTAAAGTGTTCCAAACCTCACAAGTTTCACGAACAATGTATGAATGTAAGCTTTTAAATTTTGAATGCGTATTCAATAAATCTTTAGTAATTGAATTTAATGCTTGGAATGATTTCCTACTGTGATCTAGGCGCATATAATGAGTTCCGAAGCCAGACGTGCAGATGTATCGTGTCCTTCATGCCGTCGACGTGTATATCTCCCCATTCCAATCAGCCAACACACGTTTGAGTAGACATTTCACCTACCTTTTCACTCAAGCTCCAGGAATTCTATTGTATCTCTATCAAAACATCACACCTGCGTAGAGTTTCATGCTGGTGTAGAATTTGACAAAAGACTCTTCTACGACCTCAGAATGAGATATCCCGAGACATTTGTTCTATATAAGTGGTATTTTTGTTCTATTCCAAGAAGATGAAATCAGCATGATCATTGGGGATACAGAGTAATAAGTTTGAAATACCTACACTAAAAACATATGCAATAAGAGATGCAAACGTGACATTGAATGGTATCTAGAGCCGTTATCAACCCACCCTGCTTGATTGAATACTGAGCGTCCTGTGAGACACCTGATGTAATCTTGAACCCACCGTCCTTTGGCGCTATTCAAAAAGCCCCTTCGAATTGAGCATAGATCTTGGCATGAACATCTTTCTTTCAGGCAAGGCGTAAGGAACTTTAGGTGTCATCACTATAAGATTTGTTTCAGTCCGTCCACGGCAAGACTGCAATCGTGTAAGGATGACTTCTGATTTTCAGAGGTGCAAGTTTTCTTGCCAACAGGTGATGATTGACTCTGAGCATGTTTCCAACCTACTCTACTAAAAAATCCGAAAACCCATTCCATCTTGGAGCTGGATGAGCTGGATGAGTCAGCGGAGTCCCGACCCGTGTGCCGTGACAGCCCGCGAGTCTATGGTCACGGACTGAGGCCGCCTGCAACGGCGGAGCCATACCCGATCGGCAATGATAACGCATTGTTTTGCTCGGGGACAGCATCGCCCGAGCTTCCTGAACACTTTTTTCTACCTTGCCTCCAACACCAGCACGGCAATCCATTGCTAATTCGCCTTCAAACCGACGCGCGCGCCAGTCTCAATCCGTCCTGGAGCTCAAATGGCACCTTGTGCACTATGTCCAACTCTCGCATCATCTCCTACACCTCGGCGTGCCATCATTAAACGTCCAAAGACAGCTCAAGCTGTTTGTCGAGAATGTTTTTATCTTATTTTCGAAACAGAAATTCATAATACGATACTTGGTCTTGGATTGCAAGAAACGGAAAGAGCAATAAAGAAAATCTCGAATGCTGAAACTGGAGGATGTACTCAAAATGACAATGGTTGTGATAATGTAGTGGATCAAGTTGGATCAGGATGTCAGCAGAAGAGGTCTCAAAGTGGAAATTCGGCCAGGATGTTCAGGAGAGGTGAGAGAGTGGCAATTGCTGCTAGTGGTGGTAAAGGTCAGAACATTTGGAAAGTTTGCAACGTATCATCAGCTGTTTAATATTAATACCTATTTTTTTAGATTCTACTGTACTTGCGCATGTCATGACCACCTTGAATGAGAGGTATGACTACGGGTTAGATTTGTGTTTACTATCGATAGACGAAGGTATCAAAGGATATCGGGATGATTCTCTGGAGGTACAATCTTTTCAAACGATGTTTACGCGAAAACAAATCTTTTCCGAGACTGACAATGTTGATGATTCTTTGGCGTTCAATACGTTTTTGGTATTAGACGGTGAAACGAAACTCGTCCCAATACTCTTTACCCCTCAAAGTGCTTTCTTACGATGAACTTTATCAAGGCTGGACAATGGACAAAGTCGTCGAAAATGTTGGTCGAAAAGGAAACTGTAAATCCATTAAAAGATCTAAATTGGTCATCTTATGTCTTAATGATTATCACGCGAATGATCTGCAGAAAAATTGATCGCATGAATGGTGTTGCTGTTTGAATTATTAGGTACATTTTGTGGTGTATTCAGAAGACAAGCTTTGGATCGAGGCGCCAATATCTTAGGTGTGGATCACATTGTAACAGGTCATAATGCAGATGATATTGCCGAAACAGTTCTCATGAATGGTGAGCCACTTTGACACCTTCTAAGCTTCGTACTCCAAAGTTTTATTGATCTTCCAAAAATGCATGTCAATAGTTTTACGGGGAGATATCGCTCGGTTAGAGAGGTGCACGGAAATTACAACGGGCGGAGTCACTTCTGGTATGGGTGGTATCCCAGTGAAGAGAAGTAAACCTTTTAAATATGCTTATGAAAAAGAAATTGTGATGTATGCGTGTGCGTATGCCCAATTACTCCTTTTCTCCCTACCTTCATCCACCTTCAACTTCGAAATTCTTAATGACAATCTGCCTTTATCATATACCGTATATCATTTGTGGGCATAATAGATTTCAAAAAGCTGGATTATTTCTCAACAGAATGTACTTATTCACCGGAGGCGTACCGTGGTCACGCCCGAGCTTTAGTCAAAGAGCTTGAACGCATCCGACCTTCTTCAATCCTTGATATCATCTATAGTGGTGAAGCGATGGCAGGTGCGGTGAAAACAGATGTCAAGCGACCCACACAACGTTGAGTGACCCCTTTCACTAGCTCGTGCTATATCTTATCTTAATCCAGCCGAAGCAAATCAAGGACAAGGCTAAAATCATCTGTTGGTTTGATTTTTTTAGAATCTTGTACACGTTGCGGCTCTTTGTCCAGTCAGCTTATATGTCAGGCTTGTGCTCTAGTGGATGGACTCAATGCTGGGAGTACTACAGAGTCAGGATCTGTAAAATAGTCACACCAAATCACTCAACTTGAAATATACCCTCTCTAGACTGTACTACAATGAGGCATTGCTCATGTACAATTGTGTACATACTTCGATAATCTTGTTCATACAGACCTTTTCAACTCTTGTTTTCATCTTAGAATATATCATTTGGAATGTGCTTCTATTGTAAGCCATCCAGTTTCAGCTTTTGTGTCATGGAAAATATGAACTCTTGTTCTCATATGTATTATGAAATTAAGAGGGATAATCTGAAATCCACCCGAAGAAATTCAAGGAAGATAGTTGTTTTTTTTACTATGCAACAAGCAATCTTGACAGCGGGAGTGTTCAAAGAACTACACCATCATGTTTGTCATTCAATTTCCAGTCCTAACTCGCATAGGATCTGATTCAAGGTGATAAGTTCTATTCTTTGGTTGAGGTTGATATGCATAAGTGCTTGTTATTGAAAATGCCGTGAAATCATGTTCAACACTCCAGATACATCGAATAGCTTTTCTTCAGCCTCTGCTCCATCTCAAGATTGCGCTGGAGAACAAGCCATTGAGGCTCGTGGTGAGATCTAGTGAGAAGTGTCACATAGCTATTGGGCTTGCAAGGATATAGCTGTGAAATCTCAGTGACAGGTTAAGTTAAGTTTTGCAACCATGAATTTCGAGTTTCTGCAAATTTGTCGTCTTTTTGCTAAATCAGTTTGCTCAGCAATTGGAACGAGAATAGGAATGAAGATAAAAACAAAAACAGAATGACCTCAAGACGATCACTGAAGATTGGATTAATCGAATCAAAAAGCAATATCAAATCAATCAATCCACAACCACAACCACTTTCACCTTCATCTCAAGCTCTTTGGAATTCATTTGAACCCGTTGCCAATCAACTTATCTCAATCTATGGTGCATTTTACAATAGGTCTCACAATCTAGAATCAGCTAAGAGATGGGAAGCTCTTCGGGCACAAGGTTACAAACCTGCTAAACGATCTCCACTCGATTTAAGGTGGTGGGAAGAAGAACGTCGAAGAGGTAGGGTTCAACCAGATCATCAAATCAGTTGGCCTCTTCAAGCTGCTCGCTCAGGTCGACAACGTACAAAACCTTTGACGCAAAGGTCTTTCAGCTCCATTACTTCATCAAAGCTGAATGATGTCTCAGGCTCGAAAATTTCAACGACTATGATTCGTAAGGGTTCTCCCGATATTTTGGATCTTGCCAGGAGTGCCACCGAATTTGGTTTACCAGATTTTGACTATGGTGGTCTGGATTCTGATTCGATTGGGGATTCAATTCCCTTGGTTCGAAAGCCTGGCGCGAAAGGAATCTCTGGTTTACAACCTGGTAGCTTTATCGAATTACGTAGGTCAGTCAAACATACTAAAGCTTCCACCTAAACAAACATTGATTAGTAGTATTCTATCAATACTTATTCAACTTTTCACTTTGTACCCTTCCTATTCTTCCTTCACTCTATGGACAGATCGCCTGACATGTGATTCTCCTCTTATCAATAATACTCCTAACAAGAGCTAATCAATCTGAGATGGGTATCGTAGTGAGTATCATTGGAAATGAAGTAGTATACGTTAATCGATCAGGTGAAATTCGACTCAACAGTTTAGACAATGTGATGTACACCATGCACAACATTGTGGATAGTTCAATTGCCAAGAAAGCTGCCGATGCTGAAAACGTGTTGGGATCAATTACTACTTCCGTCTTGTCGACATCGCAAAGTGAATTGGAATCAGATCCATTGGACGAAAAGGCTGTCGCAATCACAGAGGCTCGCAAACATTGCTGTCGAACCTTACGAGTGACTGAAGCTAAACTTGATCGATGTCATGCTATCTTGACCAAAGCTGGTTCTTATGACCTTTATAATCACTTCAAACATCCTGATCGAACAAAGACAGCTCGACTTTCCACTGAGCAGGCCCTTCGGTTCTTATTAGGAAGACAGCATTCTCAAGATGAACTCATGCTCTTTGCTCTTCATCAACAGCTGATGGCCAATTCCGACTTGTTCATCGCCAATGCGCGTGATATGCGCGATCATTCAGCCTTTTCTTTACAATCCGAGGATACCCTTGAGGCTTTGTACACGGTTCGAGATTGGGTAGCAAGCGATTCGACTGAGCTAAAGTCATTTGTTGAAAAAGCTCGGCATGTCATCAACACCAAGCGTAGTTTACAGGATCCTTCAGAAACTTCCAATCCTCTCCGCCCTGTCACTGATCTATGTTCTGCCTGGACGGCTTCCGATCTTCTGATCATCAAAGTTTTTCGTACGATTGCAATCACTGAACGTATGATTCAAGATCAACCTTTGAGCACTATCGTGGCGGCGATTTTGAAGAAGATTGGACTTTATGATAAGCAGGCGATGATAAAGACCTGGCCTGCGCTCACCTTTGATAGGTTTGGAGCTATTGTCTTATTACGTGACATCGGAGTATTGCTACCCTGGCAGAGTGTGGGGCTTTGGGATCCAAGTCTAGATATCGAGTCACGATATCGTACCTACACCACTGCCAAGGCAAACCCAAAGAATCGTGATTTATCTGGTACAACACCAAAGCGAACATCTATGAATAGGACGCGAAGTCCTACATTAGCAGTTGACCCGTCTGATGTCTTGCGACATGATTTTGGAGACTTACCGGTGTATATAATTGATGATCCTAATGCTGAAGAACTTGATGATGGCGTTTCAATTGAGCTAGTTGAAAGCTCGTCTGATAACCCCCAGGCTTGGGTGCATGTTCATATCGCTGACCCGACCACTTCTCTAGATCCATCCCATTCAATAGCTTTAGAAGCTCGAAAATACTTGGAAACGCTCTATATGCCTGGTTTCACTTTACCCATGCTACCTGCTGGCTTCATCAAAACCAATAAACTAAGCTTAGGCGTTGCTGGTGGACAACGTACACTGACCTTCAGTGCTCTCCTTGACAAAGCTGGCAATATAATTCAATACAAGATCCGCCCAGGTTGGATCAATTGTACTAAACAGACTACCTACGATGTGGTCACTACTATTCTCGATGGGAAACCGCCATCACCTCAGCCAAAGCTTACCATTGGTCAACCTCCAGAATGCAACCCTATGGATGCTCGCCCAACCCTCAGTTTGGAACAACTCGATGCTGATGATCACTCACGACTCAAAAATCTTGCTACCTTTGCATCAGCACTGACTCGTCGCCGTGTAGCTGATGGAGCGCTCGGTTGGAACTTACCCACTCCGTCTGTTACGCTCCATTCGAATCCGAGTGTCCAACCTGTCTTTGGCATCGCACCATCCCCACAGCTCTCAACTGGCACACCAGCAGTGACAGTATACCTACCAAGACCGATCATGGATCATCGAACTCACCAATGGGGTACTAGTTCGGCCCAACAACTAGTTACCGAATTCATGATTCTCGCTGGTCGATTAGCAGGTCGACTTCAGAGCGAGATCAATTCTGAATGGTTTCTACTGCCATTTCGAACTCAAGCACCACCGGAGCAAGCCGATTCATTAGGCAACCTAGAAGCCTTGAGACTCCTTCGTCAACAAATCTCACCCATCACAGGAGTAGTGAGCCCATTCATCTTTCAAAAAGCTAAAGTGAAATTATTACCAGCCATGCATAATTTGAAACCTCATGTACATTCACCATTAGGAATTTCAGATGAGTATGGATATTGTAAAGTGACTAGTCCATTAAGAAGGTATAGTGATTTAATTTCACATTGGCAAATCAAAAGAGCTTTACTTCGATCAAAAGGATTAAAAGAATATGATGATCATCAAGAAGTTTTGAGTGAGAAAAGTATGATGGGATTGATTGATAGAATTGATAGAGAAATTAAACCGTTTCAAATGTTAGAAAAGAAATTAAATCGAAGTTGGATTAGTTATCTGATTGAAAGACTTTCGATTCAAGATCATCATGAATTCAAATTAAGAGGAGTGATTATGTCTGAAGCCATCTTGGTTAGGTTTACAAATCGTTGGACTATGAAAGTTTATTTAATCGAATTAGGTATTAAAGCTTCTTTAGTGATTAAAGAAAGAGAAGATTGGTTTGGAGAAGTAGAAGAGGGGAAAAATTTGATTGGATTATGTTTACCTGTGAAGATTGTACATGTTAATGGAGATGATCATTTGGTTGTTGAAGTTGTAAAGGAAAGGATGAATGAGATGATGATGATGGTTTAGAAGAATTGATGATGTTTTCATTTTTTTGGCCAAAATGGCTGTTTTTAAAGATCATGGGCATATTGAATGGTAATCTGTTCAACCTTGTTGAGTCATTTGTCATGAAACTCTTACTTTTTTTTGATCCATCATCTGTGATCGAGTTGCATAGAGGTATCAAAATAATCTAATCATGATTTGAACCCAATAAAAATGTTGAGGCATAGTAATACACTTTGATCCTTTTCTTGCCTTTTTTAATCAAAGGTGATAAGTATGAGAGTTGTAGTGAATCATTGTGATGATTCTGAAATTTTGACTACTCAGTGAACTGATGGTACAAGATTTCAACTTTGACTTGGAAGTTTATTGTTTTTTGAAAAAGAAATATGAATTCAATTATTAGTTGATTAGAAAGTTCTTCAAAAACAAGTATAAAGTGTAGTGTGATGGGTGTCAATAACGGCATTGGCCGAAAAAAAATCATTTTACAAAAACCACTGCCTCCAATGACGTTTTGCTACCAACCCCCTCAATATTGGCACACCCTGTGAACAGCTCACTTAAGCAAATTCTGGTGAGAAATCACATTCTGCAAAATTTAGAATGTCTATTTGGTGGGGCATGTTACATTTTTACATTAAAAAATTTACAAAATGTGATTTCTGGTCAGAAATTCCCTCAGTGAGCGTGCCCTGAGGGTCTATACTTTTCTGTGATCTCAAGATGTTCCAGTTCTTTCTTATCAGCTCTGATATCAAATATAAATTTTTCATTGTAAGGATATCATTGTTCCAAGGACCAATACCATTAGTTTCAATTTTGGTACCTTACTGATGCCATCAAATTGGAACATAGTCCCATGATTTGATCATGTGTGGTGGCTAACTAGGCCTAAAAAGCATGAAATGTTGAACCAGATTTACCAGGAGTGGCTTCATGATGCATTGAAAAAAAAATGAAAAAAACAGTTTGATAAAGGGTCCACTGATGATAATTATAGTCATTGATGTGAGAATCCCAAATTGAACAAATTTTTATGTCTAATATGCAAACTAATATCTCCAATATTAAGCTTATTCTGAGTTGATGTCATTTTTTTGCTTGCGTGAATGGATGATAATTATGGTCATTGATGCCAAATTGAACAAATTTGATGTCTAATATGCAAACTAATATCTCCGAAGATTAAGCCGACTCTGTGTCGATGTCAATTTTTTGCTTGCGTGAATGTATCAAGTATAACTGATCACATTTATCAAGAATCAGATTGGCATGTTCGTCATCAAACCAACGTTGATAACCTTCTGTTTGATGATTGGATTCTAATACAACATACTCTCCTCCTATCCGATCACATCGAGCACCCATTCGAAACGGATAATCTTCACCACCTATCAGATTCCCTAATTCTATTGTTGAAGGACCTAAACTTGCAAAGGTCCAAACTAGACCGGCTTTATAGGCTGATATCACATGATGAGATGAACCAAAGAATGTTCGTACAAGGTAAAAGGTCATTAGCATGGCATAATCTAGAAAGACTCCCACAATTTGCCTGTCAATAGATCCAAATTCAAATAAGTCACATTTTCAGAAATCAAGGGTTGGGTCAAGAATTGATAATCAACATACTCACGTAAACATATTGCCAGCCACGATGCCGGGATGAGCCACCAAACTCACCACTCTAGGTGAACTTGCGGTTTGTGGAGTACCCACTTTGGTTTCCTCTTTCTTCACATCTGCCTCGTACTTTCGAATCACTGAATTAAAAGCCCATCCTAATAATCCTACCTGATACTTTGTACTTTGATAAGCCTGATCACTCTCCAAACACTGATAATCTTGAGGATCAAAGTATTTGGCTAATCCGTCCAATGAACCAGTCCAGATGATCCGAGCTGGCAGAGTAGAAGGAGTACGAGCCAGGAGTGGTAACGAGAGACGTGCAAGTAGGTAATGACCAAAGACATTAAGTTGCCAGGTGTAACCCAACTTATCATCTGTCTCTTCTGAACGACTTTCTAGCATATAATCTGGATATCTATCCTTGGAGAACGTCAGTAAATCATAGAAGGTAAAACCGAGCCTTAACAAAGATCTCCATGACCTACTACGCACTCACGTCAAAGCTTCCACCAAGTTTCGGACCATACCACGGAAGACCTTTATCCAATCCAAACCGATAAACGTACCACCACCAGCATTCAAAAGAAGATGAGATAGATGACCATATTGTAGTTTAACCTGATCAACAGCTTTAAAAATCGAATTCAGATTACTAAGATCAAGTTCAAGAAATTCGATTTTAAGATTCTCTAACCAAAGTTGACGATAAGTTTGAAAACTAATGATTTCAACTTGACCCGTCAATCGATCAATAAAACTAAACGAAGTAACTGATCGATCATCTTGATTTTCAAATTTAAACAATCGATTTAATTTCTTTAAAAGCTCATCACGTGCATCTTGAGCTTTTTGTCGATTCCGACAACCTAACAAAAGAGTCAATCCATTAGGAGTAGCATAAACTGATTGGAAATCTTCTTCTTCTGACGATGATTGAAGTGATAATGATCTTAATTGATGGTTTTCATTCGAATGATTAAATAAATTTAAAAGTGAGATATCAGATTGAGTAGGTTGAGATAATTGATATAAGATTCTTAAACAAATTCCAAATCCTACGGCTCCATTAGCACCTAAAAAAAACTCATCATCTCAGTCATATTCATTTAGGATCCAATCAAGCTTCAAGGTAAAACTCACCAGTCAGTAACATCACAGGTGCTGGGGGGAAACGGGCGCTCTCGTCGACTGCCATTATATTTATTCAAGAGGTTTCTGATTGAGACTCTAAAGTAAAAGGGGCTATATCAGCATATGGAAAATTGAAGAAACGACGTCACTTTCACTGAAGATTACTGAGAACCGGCTTTGACCCCGCCTTGGGTCATCTGTACTGGCCCTGACTCTAGGCCCGGAGCATACACCGGGGCAATCAGGGCCACTCCCGGAAAAGTTGACAAGTCATTTTTCCTTTCTCTCAGCCTGCGAAGCTTTCACAATTCTTGGTCTTTCTCAAAGTCATCATGATAAGACAAAGCCTTAAAAGTTAAAGACGGCTATCAAATCATGCTCCAAGACCCAATGATTCTAATAAACTTCTCAATAAGCTCAATTCAAGAAAAAAACCCATTTCGAAACCTCATTAAAAAGGAACCAATCACCAAATATCTAATCAACTTAAACCTCACCAAAAACCAACAATCTTAAAAGAAACTGTGTACATATATGTGTAAAAATGAAAACTTCAAATGATTCAACTTCAAGTCCAAAGAAACAAAAAAAATAAACCCACTCCATATACCATGTAAATCATCAATTCAAGAAACTCATCATAACCTATGTATATCCACCACAAAGATTTCTTTAAAATCAATCTTTTTAGTGTTTTTTTTTTGTAAAAAAAACCCTCTTCTGAGAAACAAAAGTTTTTTTTGCAATTTTGATAATTTCAATCAATCTTTTTTTCTGTTTTTTTTTTTGTTTTTTCAAACCTTTAATCCTTTACGATACTCAATAAATCCCAATACATTCATCAAACAATCCTCAGCAACAGACCTAAACTTGAAATCTTTTCTCTTATCAATCTTCTTAACCTATTCCATCCCCATCGTCCCCCCAAAAAAACCATCAATATTTCCTCCCACCAAAAAAAAACAAAAATAGAAGAAGAAAGAAAGAAAGGAAAAAAAAGACAAACCAAGTTTTTAATCATCGGAACCAAGTCGATCAACCGGTTCAAAAACTTCAAATCCCTAAACACTTTCACATCATAACTTGATGTTTCATCAGAGTAAAGATCCAAGACCCCATCCAAGGCATGAATAACCAACAAAGGAGTCTTAGAATCACTAATGATTTCCATTAATTTCATTCCGATCACCTAAACCCCCCACCACCACCAAAAAAAAACCAAAACAAAACGAAAAATTCCAATTAGTTTTTTTTTTTTCAAGAAAAATCAATGGAAAAGAAACTCAACTTGATTTTCTTCAACCGTGATCGATGCACAAGACCCAACAACGCTCAAGACCGAAACCAACCTAGACCGAACCTCAACCCCCACAAATTCGTCATCCAACAAGTTCAACAACCCCTCAATAAGTGAATTAGATTGACGTTGTAGAACCAGTTGAACGGCATCAATCCGAACCAAACTCCAAAGACATGTGACAGCCGGTAAGATCAACGGTGAAGTAGATGATCCATTAACGATCTGCAAGACCAATTTCCAAGCGACATCCAAGTCTTGATCATTCAAGATCTTACTGGTAGATCCAGTTCTTTCAAGTGTGATTAACAAATTATTAATCGATTGTAAGGCACGAGTATGGATTCCGATCACCAATTCTTGGATAGTCTGAGGCATCAAATCATCTTGACTTCCATTTTCGGCTGCTGTAGGAATCGTATGAGTTGGAAGATCAGGGGTTTGGATCGGTTGAGAAAGTTTCATGAATGAATGAAATAGTTTCGAGAATTGATTGGATGGGATCTGGTCGATAGGAAGAGCAGTGGGGTTCACTAGATCTTCGGTTTCGGATCCGTTGCCCATCTCTTCATCACCATCATGATCTATCTTTTTAGTTGAGTCAGGCACCAAAGCTTCCCTCATCTCTGTATCATCATCGTCATCTTCTTCATCGTCATCTTCTACCATATCATCTTTGGCTTCCAAGTCTTCAGGGTTCGGGTTTGTTTCTTCTTCGGTTTGGAACCCATCAAGTGTTGCACACCATTCCCCTAAGAGCTCAAGTGATAGTTGTAAAGTAGTCAAACGTCGTTCAGCAGATTCGAGGAGTAATTCTTCAGAACTTGGAGCTTTGACTGATGCTTTTGCTAAATTAAGGTCTGACAAAGGTATAGGAGGCTAAGTGAAGATCACATTGACAAAATCAACATCAGTAAAATTTATCAGAAGTGGAAAAAAAGATGAAAAAAGGAGATCAGAACAGACCAAAGATTGCTAAAACTTACGAGAGAAAGAAAAGCCTTAGAAGCTTGGTGATACAGATCACTTAGATCAAGATCCAAGAATTGGAACAAATGATTAGGTAAAAGGTGATCATCATACATCGATTTGAATGAAAGTCGATTAGGATGTTTAGTTTGAGAAACGATATTCCTTAAAATCCCAACCAAATAAACTTTCAATAACTCTAATTCTTCTTGGTCTTCAGTAGATCTTTTGATAGGTTGTTGATTGATTTTAAAAAGAACCAATAATGGATCAAGTTGAGATGAAATCTGTCTGATGAGCTTGGGATCATCTTCTGTTAAGGTATATAAACATTGGATCGAAACTAATGTTAAGCTTGTGCTTGGAGTCGAGGTTTGGTCTTGAGCATTAGAGATCCCTAGACGATCAACGTAGAGTTGAATGATTCGGAATAAGAATGGAACTAATTCGGTTATAGCACCAATAGCTTTAAACAATTTATTAGACGTTTCACTTTTTTTATTGTAGGCAAAGTGGTGAAAAAGTTCATCAGATCAGGATTTTTCATTGAAATTTTTCAAACCAAAGATCACTTACGCTAAAGACCAAAGAATGACCAAAACGTTTTCCGCAATCATTAAATCATGTAACAGAAACCCATCAAAGCGATTAAACCAAACCAAAAGCAAAGCCTGTAAAGGAATCAAGATGCCTTTATTGAACATCTCACCACAAACATCATCACCACCTTCGATAACTAAGTTTCTTAAGGCGCTTGTAGTTTCAATCATGATTTGAGGATGTGATTGGTCTGTGTTTAAACGTTCGATTAAAAGGTTCACTAGGTTTTTGGATTGTAAAAGTCTTCTTGTTGAAGATGATGATAGAATTAGATTCGAGATGGCTGCTATTGACCATACTCTATCAGCTGGAGTTTCGGATCTTACCTATGATTTAATGTACGAAAGAATATCGTTAGTGTGGTGGATTGAGTTTGATTTTTGGAAGAATGTTGACTTACATGATCGATGATGGCAAGTGATGAATCTCTTTGTTTTGGTTTTGATTTTTTTGATTTGGTTTTAGATAGTTTTGTTTCATTAGTGGTTGATGGTGTGGTTGAAATTGAGTTTGATGGTTCTTGTGATTGGTCTTGTTCTTGATGATTAGATTGAATTGGTCCAGTGGATGCTTGTTGTCTTGCAGATCTGATTCGTTTTTTATATTGAGCCTTATCAAACATTCCACCATTCCATCAGATAGTACTCTATGAGATTATGATTGAGATTCACTTACTTTTCCCATCTTGGTGATCAAGCTAATGTTCTTGACTGTCTTTGGTATTTTTGCTCAGCCAATTGGAACACTTTTTTTGAATCGAATGTGGTTCAAAGATTTCAATACAGCTGTTAGGTTTACACAACCTGACTATCCTCGGACCGTATTCCCGGTTCTTGCGAGTCACCCAGTCACTCGGTCACTCGGTCACTTGTTCTGATTCTGATTCTGATTCTGATTCTGATTCTGATGGCTCGCTCAAAGAAAGGCTCTTTAACTTGGATAAATATCAGCTTTACCCCTTGCAATTGATTGTGGGATTGAATCTTTCTTCATTCTCAGCGCTACTCCAAGCGGTTGATGTCCCATTGATTAAGGAGAGCTTGGAAGATTAGTCCAGAATGTGAATTTAGACGCGACAAGTCACGTGACAGACAAGTTGATGAGCGATTTGAATGAAAAAGCTTTTTTAGATTTCCATTCAAGTTTGAAATTAATTTCAAAAATGTTATCAACAACACCATCATCATCATCGTCAACAGAACAGTCAAGAGGACATACTGAACCCACTCAAGCAATACCCAAACCACTGATAAACAACACTCAACAATCTATCAATCATGAAGAACAACAACAACAACAACCAACTCCACCTGACATACCAGTTCATATCACCTTACTATACTTGACCCATCTACACCTCACCACAGCTTCCAAGATATCCAGAACCTTAATGACCAGACCAAGCTATTCATACCAACTATTTGGAACCCCATCAAAACCAAATCCAACAGAAACAGAAACACATCAATCCCACATCATTCAATACCGACGCCATATCTTGATAGCCATCAATTGTCTTCGTTCGATTCTCTATGGATCAGAATCACTTCAGATCCCAATCCAATTCAAGTTCAATGCATTAATTTGGTTAATCAAAATCTTGATTAATGAAACTCATTCTAATCGTTATCAACTTGATCAATTGGTTCAATATGGTTTTTTAATCATTAAGAAATCAGGCTTACAACTTGATCATGATTCTAGGTTCGAGTTAACCGAATTAGATATCTTGATTTCGTTGCAAGATTCTACAATTTCTTTTAGACAAATTAAAAAACAAGTCGAAAGAGCCATTGAGTTGACTTATCAAAAGTGAGTTGATTTATTCTTCTTTTGCCTTCATTTCGTAATCTTTTGGTTTGATTAAACTTTTGGGGGTTTTTTTCTTTAGGAATGGTTCAATTCATGCTAAATCTATTAAATGGTACTATCGTTTTCAAATCTTATACATCCAAATCAATTCACCAAAAGATTATTCATCAACCCAAGAAACGATCCAAAGCGTTCTAAAAACCTCACTTACAAGGGGAGATCAAGAAGTTCATATATTATTTAAAGCTATTGAAATCAAATTAGCATTAGACCATTCACTCTTTACATTAGTAGGAGACTTGGTTGATTCGATTATCAAATTGGTGGGATTCAAACCCAATGAATCATCAACTACTTTAAAGCTTTGTAAACCTTTGGAAAGTTTTTTGGTGGTGTTGATTGGTTTTTATTATTATGAGATGGGTGAGATTGAACTGGGAAAAGAATGGGTTGCTTATCTTTATCGGATCATTGAGGATCTTCAATTAGACAATGGATCATTTAAAGTCAGTCGTTCAATTCAAATTGGCTAATTCACTTGGATTTTTGGCTTACTCACTTGGATGTTTTTGGATTTTCTTTAGGTTTTTATCGATTCTTCTGTTCTGCCAAATCATTCTACTGTTCAAATCGACTCACCTTTTACGAGAAAGTTTGGTCAGATCTCAATGTTAGATGAAGAGATTCGAAACGAACCGAAATCTGATGTTGCCAAAGACTTTATATGGGTGAAATTGATGCCAATCGAATTGATTCAAGCTTTAGTATCTTTGATCTCTGCATCAATCCATTTGGATGCGTATGGAAAACGGTAAGTCGACATTCCCATTAACCAGTTCTTCTCTATCTAAATTTAACGCGTTTTTTTTGCATTTTTTTAGGCCAAAGGCTTTAACATATCTTAATGAAGGAATCCAAAAGATTGATGAATTCTTGATGAAAGGAATCAAAGTTCGATTTTCAGAGATGTCAAATTGTATTCAAAGATTAATAAGGATGAAGATTGAAGGAATCTTAATGATGAGTCAAATGTCGATTATCCGATCGAATTTCTTACTAGCTGATCAGGTCAGTTTAAGCTTTCCTCATAAAAGTTTTTCCTTTCAGATATAATTTTAATCAAACAAATGGATTTTTTTGGGGGGGATTTAGAACTTATTAGACCTGATCCGAATCACAACCTTAACCCAACAATGGCCAAGATACGCATCGAGAATATGTTTTTTAAAAGCCATGTTATCACAATCAACTATGAACTTCTCGTTGGCTAAACAATCACTTTCAAGTTCATTAAGGTTTCTTAAACCTCTTTCGATTCAAATTAGAAAACAAATCAAAGTCTTGGTGATCACTACTTCTTTGATGTTAGAGATTGATGAAGTTGATCATTCGAATCAATGTCAGGAATGGTTAGAAGAATTAAAGGCGTTTGAAGGTGTTTCGAACCGAAGTAGAATCGCTTTGGAAATCGTATTAGCTTTGAAATGTGGTGAAATCGTTAGAGCAAAGTGAGTGCCCCCCAAAAAAACAAAAAAAAACAAAAAAAAGGAAAACTGATTGTTTGAAAAATCGAAAGACATCATTTTACAAATGCATTAAACGAATCGAATCGACAATCCAATACACATCTAAAGACGATCTTATTAGGGTTATTAGGAAACTTGTTTATGAATACTCGACCTGATCAAGCTTTGAAGATGTTAAGAGCTTGTTTTAAGGCTTCTAATGGGTTTAGAGATCCGAATTCTTTGGGGTTTAATCCAAAGGTTGGGGTTCCTGGTTTAGGACTTTGGTCTGGTTTGAAATTATTAGGTTTGCTTTGTCTTCTTCTTCTTCTTTGGTTTTCGTTTTCGGTTTCTTTTGGGTGATGGGGTTCTGATTTTCTTTTTGGTTTTTGGGCGGTTGTAGAGATTTATGAGAATGGGATGGCCGGTGATGGGGGTGATGATTGTGAGGATATCATTCGGCAACAGATTGAGTTGAATCGAGATCATGAGATTAGTTTGAAATCGATTCCTTATCTTTGAAAACACTCTTTAAAACATCCAGATCAATATCGAAATTAAAATCAACATTATCATCAATATCAACATCAACATTAACATCAACATCAATATCAAATTTAACATCAACATCAATTTAAATCAAGGTCAATTTAAATCAAGGTCAATTTAAATTAAATTAAATCAATTGAAATCACTTTAAATCACTTTACAAACCAGAACATTGTAATCTTATTTATGTATTACTTAACTTTTGTTTATATCATTTATTTATTTATTCATCTTTTACTTTTTTCCATTTTTGTTCTTAAGTTGGATTTAGATTTAGATTTTTCTGGGGGGTGGATTTCTTTTGTATGAATTAAGAATGGGTTTTTGGTTTTTGAGTCTTCATGGTTTTTCATGGTTTTTTATATCTTATTATACATATAACCAAGATGAAA
Organism: Melampsora larici-populina 98AG31; assembly: GCF_000204055.1. Taxonomy (NCBI): domain Eukaryota; kingdom Fungi; phylum Basidiomycota; class Pucciniomycetes; order Pucciniales; family Melampsoraceae; genus Melampsora; species Melampsora laricis-populina. The sequence goes on from NW_006768789.1 coordinate 363,039, forward strand.
TGATGCTGAGCTTAAATATGATTTTTGGTATGGTTTGAAACAGATTGAGTTCTGTAGGTTTATTTCTTCTTATGAGTACAATTGATCTTGAAAACCGTTTCAACATGGATTAGGTGTAAGTGGGATTCTGATCCAGAGTGGATGTGAGTATTAAGAAATATATGACTTGGTTTAATCGATGGTGATTAGGTAGAATTCTATGTATGCTTCCCTCAACTTAACCAATCACTGTAGGTGAAAGGATTTAACTTTTTTTTGGGATCTATCAGTCATAAATTGTATATTTCTTCATCTATACATATCACCGTTGTATCACATTTTTTCAATGGGAGCGTTTTTCACAACGGGATCATTGTCGTGAAGTCCATTTCCAAGCAAGAAAGCAGAAACAATGAGCATTATGATTTACTTCAGTCAATGTCACGGAGGAAACCAGAATTGAGGAACAAAAGGAAAGCTATACAAATTTAATAGCTGAACGGCAGTGATCATAATGACCTGGGGCAGATAGAATTAGGTATCAAGACAAAAAGGAAAGACAATCAAACGCAAAGACTTATCAATCGATTTCTCATCTCACAAACACTCTCATAGATGATAGCACCAAAAACCAATCCCTTGAGCTGATAAAAACTAGACTCGGACTGGCTCATTGAGTGAAATCTGGTCATTTGGGCATTGAGGCTTCAACTTTTGTTTGGAATCAGTGAACAGTTTATTGGGTTAGAAAACATGATGTATCTCAACTTCAATAGCTGGCAATGTGTTGCAATGTAAAGCTGGATCTGAACTCAAAGGGAGTCTTGTTACCACTGCTGAGCGCCCAAGACAAGTTGTATATGATGTTTTGCTCACCTCCAATTATATATGGCGCAGCGCGGTCTGGAGGTTCTTAGAAATGGAGTGTAAAAGAAAAAAAGACATATTCTGAACCCAACCGCTTCATGTGCCTTACACCCACCAGATACTCAGCGCACTCAACCTGATGACAAGGAATTTTCGAGGCACACGCGGACATGGCGCTATCCAGAGCTATCATTTCCCTCTAAACCTTCTTTCTTTCTTTCTGCCCACATTCATCACTTCGAAAAGAAAATATCTCTTGATCAACATCAACAATACCAGCCCAGACTCCTCCTTCACACCTTTCAAATCTTTGGCAACCATCATATCTTATACATCACATCTTAACATTATCAAATCATCATGACGTCACCATTACTCATGACTATGTTCGCCGAGGTTCAAGACATTTACGCTCGCTTAAAAACTATTGCAAGACCCGATGGACCAGAAACCATGGAGTTTTATGTTGAGGCACTTCTCTCACTTTCCACCGAGGTCATTCATCCTACAATAAATGATGTGAAGCCTCAGTCCCCTGGCGGCGCGCATATCGACCCTCTCTTGCTTTCAGACATCGCACCCCCGACAGTCGTAGGTTCACAGTCAGAGGACTCAAAGGATGATGAAGTCATGGTGTTGGAAAAGTCTGACACCCAAGATGCTGGCCAAGGCAGTCAAACAAATCCTAGCTCGATAGTCAGCCACTCGAAGCCTACAATCTCACTCTCCGATCATGCAAGCAAGATGGATAACTCATCTTTTGCAATCGAAACCCAAGCTGAGGCTATCTCAGATACTCTTCTACAAGTGAACACCAATAATTTACAAAAAAGAAAATTCACTTCAACCATACCTGACCTTAAAGATAAGAAAAACTCAAAGCAGAAAACAAGCAATTCACCACCAAAGCTACCTTGCTGTTCTCAACATTCAACTTCAAATTCGATTTCCCAAGATCTGATCAAAGATGAACGCGCTTCGTTAAGTCCACCATCGAAATTGAAACTACAGATTTGTTTTGCTAATCAAATAAAGTATGGTACGAGAACACCGGATGTAAGTGGCTTGTAAGAGTATACAACTTAAAAGTTTTCATTTAACTTATTGATTTTCACTGATGATACTGAGTCTGTAGGAACTAGATTTTAAAGAGAACCTTATCTGTGGTGGTTCCTTGGGACCGGTTGTAAATGATGAAACTCATAGGAATTTAATCGAAGACAAATCTTCATAGGTTCACTTTGATTTTGGTCAAGGGTTCAATTTGAAAATTTTGGTATGTTAGAAATTAGCATTTTTGTTCAGTATCGATATTTTTAACATCTTCTATCTCACTTGAATCTGATTCTCACTGGTTCACTTTACAGTCAAACCCATTCAAACTCAAACGTGATAACATTCTTACTTAACTCAGCTTAACTCCTCAAGTTAAATTACTTATACTTTTACCACAACTCCCATTATAGAAACTCTTTTGGAATAAAATCTTACATACTCTTGATCAACTCTTTAACCTTCTTATTTATCTACATTCTTTTGGATTCTCATTTTCTTGACAAACTTTTTCTTCTGGGTTGTGTAGGAAGTTTATTTAAGGGACTTAGACCTATCTTTCTCAAATAACATGTTTTTTTCTTGCTTCTTCATCAGTACCTAATCGTAATCTTTTCTTGATCTGATGTGTTTGTATCTCTTTTATTCTATGTGTGAATTTTTGATAGCTTGCTCTTTGTCTTGTAACCTTTATATATTTCATTCCATAGTTATATCTGAGTCTAGGAATAATGGCAATGATTTCTATCAAAGCTTGGAAGCTACTCGTCCTTGCATCTAGAAAATCCACAGTATAACTTGTATAAGAAGTGAGAGGTGGAGAAGGAATAAAGTAGATGTAAATTGAGTTGTTCTACCATTTCATTCAGTGTCAAAGCTATGTTTGACTGTGGTAACACCTGATTTGGTTGTCAATAAGCTCAACAAATAAATATGTACTTTGATGTATTCTTACATCCACCAAATATATTGTAAGGTGTCTTAGATCCAAGGGTTGAGGGGCGGAGAAAATCAACTCGAGTCTCAGTTGGATGAAGATTCAAGAGGCCTTGTTGTGAATTGTTCATCTTTCCAGAACTTCAATCAAGGTTTTTAACAAAATTCGTAAAAGATTTGTGCTAGGATCACATTATAAATTCAGACAAATAATCAAAGTGATTTTCTGCAAGAAGTGATTGAACCCGTCAAGTACGTTGAAATTTCTAAATCTCACATGGTAGTCTCTCAACTTGAAACTTATGTTGACGCGTATTCCATTGATGAATATATTTTAAAGAAATCTCATTTGGTGTACATCTGCTTTAAATACCTAGTAAACTCATGTGCTTTCAAATCTACCCAGGCTTTACTAAGGTTGAACTTCACATTGCAGGGCGATACCACGACTGACTCGGTTCCAGCTTGGTCTGACCTGTAGCATCAAATGGACAAGTTGCATTTGGCATTGAGATATACAAATATGAAATCCATCTCACATGTATCTTCAAGGACCGACCAAATTCCTTCCACCTTGAAGGAGTTCATGTAAAGCATATCTTGAGGTCAAGTGAGTGCATGAAACACTCACCCTGTACTAACTAAAACGCGTGGTAAATGAATGTGTTTCTCTTGACTCAAAAATGATGCATACATAAAAAATTGGCACAAGTCCTTCAATCCTTGAGTACAGCCCTAGCCTCCTTGTCATTTCTTTGCAACATTGTGATAATCTACAGGTAATGAGGAGAAATTTCAAGGGGAATAAGAAAACAGGTGACCTGAGTGAATCTGTGACGATTATTACACTTCCATAAGTCTAAAAGATACCGTATCCATTCATCAAGGCTTGAGATCTAGTAGTGAGTCAAGATAATGTAAGAATGAAAATGTCACGGAATATATTTAACGACACATGAAGGAGATATGAATTCATCCACTCCAGAAATTTATCTTAAGATGATCAAATTGAGCTTAACGCTTCAAAACGCAGTCAAACACATCCCCCCGGACAGATTTTCCTGCCATGCTGTTCCTTACATTACGCTCAAATGCTGATCGATCAGCTCGTAGATCATTCGCCGCCTCTGAAATGTAGCATCACGTATAAGTAGAAATTCAAACGAGGATCAAACTTGTACTGTCTGTAGTCGTCAAGCTTACCTTTGTTAAGTGGATCATCTGCGTTTGGCTCAAGGAAGAGGTATTGTAAACCAACAATCACGGCGTTCAAGTTCAACACTGGTTTCCAATCTTCTCTTAGAATATTGAGACAGACGTTGCCTTCTACATCTACATTCGGATGATAAATCTGGTGATGAATGGGTATGTCGAATCAGCCAAAATTATCAAGAATTTGGTGTTCGTGTCTTTCATGAAGTATGAAGCCATCGAAATGGAGCATATAAGGATACGTACTTTTTGTGTGCATTTGACCTTGGGAGGTTCATGAGGGTAGTTTAAGTTGATAACAAAACTGAAGATGAAGGATCCGCCTTTGTACATGCCTAAAAGACATCCAGTAATACATTAGCTATAGGACCACGACCAAAGTCAAGATAAAAGTGACTCACCCTCATCTGGGTTGATTGTAAGTGTAAAGTTGAGGAGATCGGCTGGATCAGGGAAGTGAGTGGTCATCGTTGACGGTAGGTCGAGTTCGGTAATATCTGCATGACAAAGATTCGTTGAGTTTGTTTGCCCTCACAGTTGACCTAAGAAAGAGAAGATGATTATCATCGATTCACCTTTTTGAACCCGGATTTGGGCTGCACTAGTCTTTGGCTTCTTTTTAGCAGCCTCCTGGTCGGCTTTTTTGAGGGACCAGATCTATGATTTGATCGAATTGAAGCGAATTAAAGCGAATCAATTGTGATGGGTTAGTCAATCCATTTGCACCGGCAAGCTAGCTGCCAACATACTCCTTCCATACGAGAAATACCAGACTCAACTTTAATCATTGTGTTTGATTGATTGAGATGATATAAACTTGATAATACTGAAGATGATCGAACTTGTTGATATGTTTGAGTAGTTAAATAGCAAGGTTGGATGCGATTGGTGGTTACCTGATATCTTGGCAAGTTGAAGGGTTCGAGAGTTCTTTGAACTTTGAAGTTGCAATCCAATACCCGAACCGGTCATTTATGTCAACATGTAACCTTCAGATCTTTGACACCTGCGAGTGTGACAGTCGAGCGAAAGACGGCGAACAAAACAAAAAAGATGACAAAGAAAGATCCTCTCTTGGAAGCGCGCTTTGCACATTTGTGTTCTTTTCAATATTTGTATCTGTGCTTTTCTTTTCGACGAAATCCTCTAGGATTCGTTGACCATTGTTTCCACTTCCTTATAATCATCATAGACCGGATCCAGCAGTACCAGGTCCGGCCATGGAACACTTGTCGCAATGTCTCTGACATTCTCCTGTTGTATTTACCACATCATCATCTATTTCCTTTTTCGTATTTTGTGGAACTGGACGCCTACTGAGATGGAGTCTCCAAGTCACTTCTTCTTCACATTTCAAAGCATCCAAGAAACCCCGCAAAGAGCATCAATTATGAGGCCGCAATTAGAATACCAGTATCAAGTTGAAAAGTCGCTATCATGTTTGCTACCATGTTTCTGGACATTTCATTTTGTGTTGACCTTATCACACAATTTTCTTCTTAATGTTTACCTTGTCACTGCATTATTCGAAAACCTTTCATGCTCGAGGAAGATCTCAATAATTGCCATTTTGCAGAATTCAAACCCGTCTATTTATGGAATAAAGGAATGAACGTCATATGGCAGAGGTCTCCGAGAGTTTTGAGAAGTGTATAACGGCACGCGGTAGTCAGTCCCTGCTCCTGATCCAACAGATTTTTGTTTCTCTAGCAAATATCTGCAAGTTACAAGTCAATTAAGTTCACCCACAGAAGAATTGATTATGTTTATTACGCTAAGAAGGTGGAATACAAAAAGGTCTTATCGAGTTACATTTTTAAAAGGTAGGATCATTTCCATGATTCTCGAAAATGACAAAGTGGAAAAAGAAAGAAAAAGATTTGAAAGAAAACAACATATCAAGAATCACAGAGGGGTGGTTTCAAGGGGACAATTGAGATATCAATTTGGCAGTATCTCTATATTGTAACGAGGTACGTTCTCCGAAATCAAGATCTAGGGCTTTAACTTCAACTACCCTACCATTAGAAAGCGTCATCTTGCCATACCCATATCGGTCCGTGTGATCATACCTGGTCGGCCAAGCCCACTCGGCATCTAATACACCAAACTTATGGGAAACATATTCTTTCACATCCTTCAGTTTCTTGTCAAGTAGACCCAAGTTCAACTTTATTTTCCCGACACCATGATCAAGTCCAAGGGTTCGAAGACTTGGCCAAGCTGGTTCGGGTTGTTCGAGTTGTTCTTTGACGCGAGAGAGTAGATCGGTATGGGTCCGATGAATGTCAAAGTGTTTGAGTTTCGGAGCTTGAGACATGCTATCCACCAGCTTTTGCTCTTCACCACGACGTCCTAGATCAACTCGCACCGAGAGCTCTTCTAAGACCTCAAATTCTTTGCCAAACTCCATGTTGGGCTGATCGATTTCAGGTACTAGATCTATGTTGGGACCAATCAGTAGGCCTAAGAGCGTTTTCCGGAAAGCCTGTGCCAAAGTGAATATAGACGGTCCATGAAGTCTAGGACACTCGGTCACCTTGAGATACTCTACAGGGCACTTCCAATCTAGTTTGCCCCATCCTGAACGTGGTGCGATGAGCCCTTGCAAATGTAATCTCTTGAGCTTGGTCAATAAGTTAAGTGAATCACCCATCAATTTGCTAATTTCTTCTTCGTAAGCAAGGTCGGGCTCATAATTCTCGAACCATCGTCTCACATTATTCTCTTCACGAGCAATCACAAGGACTTCAAGATTAGGTAAACTTGCAACTGTTTGGGAAACCACTTCTTCAAAGGTTGAATGACTATCACGTGAGTTGTATTGAAAAGTGACCAAATTGGTAAAAGTAGAAACGATTCGAAGACAGTTTTTCAAAGGAATCGAGTAAAGACCTTTCGGATCAAAGAGATCAATGTCGAAAATCCTTCCACAAACGAACATTGCTACTTCCCAACGAAAGTCGGTGATGGATTGAGGATTGACTGCTTGGAAGAGATCTTCAACACTCTTAAGAAGCTGTTTAGTTTTTTCCTTCCGTGAAGGCGCTTCTTGTTCTGTGTTGGTATCAAAGCTAAAGTTTATGGCACGGGTATTGTCTTTGATGAGTTGACGATGACCTAGTATCCCTTGAAAGTGCTCGATTGCCAAATCGAGACTCTCCTCATGATCGTCATCATCATCGTCATCGATGCCTATCAGCAATTGAAGTCTCTGACAAATAGATCCACAAAGGGGTCGGAAAGAAAACGATATAGCTCATTAGGATTGAATAATTCAACATATGAGATGAAAAACAAAAGTCTCACCTGGTAACACAAAGACTTGAGTTCCTCGAGTTCCTCCTTGCTACACTTTTTGCTTTGGAATTCCTCGACCAAATCATCTAAGTCCAATATAACAGAAAGGTGAGAGAAATTTAGTCGACACTTCAATAGTTCAAGTACGTAAATGTTAAAGATATCCTCACATTGAGATCTTCGGTCGCGTGGATCGTCTATGTCAAATATACATTGAGCCTCTTTATTGGAGGATATCAATCTATCCTTCAAAGAGTCTGACTCGGTTGTGCTAGTGAGAGACATCTTTCTTGTTTCTATGAAGTTGATGAATTGATGAGATAAGAGCTTTTGAGGGAAGTTTGAGTAATACGAATACTTTTATAGTGAAATGGATGACTTGGATGATAAAAATAAAGTAAGATAAGATGAGGAATGCGGAATGATGAATCAGATGGTGACACATTTATATGGCATATAAAACGGAACCCAAAGCCAAAGGATTGATGAAGTACTACTTTTCATTGGGGAGTTTTGATAAATACCAAATTCGGAATGGTACTGATTGTAAGAGGTGTACTTTGAAGTCATCGCGTCCAAGTTAAGATATTCAACCAACATAATCACTTATCTTTTGTAAGTTCTCATTGAAGAATTGACAAACCCGATCAAATTTTATAATTATCTTTGATCGCACTGCTTTGTCTTTTGTAATCAAATCTTTGCTTTCAAATTCTATCAACTTTTTAGGATATCCTTCTTCGTTTCAAAGTCCAATGAAATCCTAAATCCGTTCTTACATCTTGTTGATTGTTCAAAATCAATTTTCCTCAATGGCAATGGCAAGCATCGAGATTGCTATATAAGGACATTTGTTTATTCTTTTTATTTAACAATGAAAACACTTTTCAATTCATGCATATCGGATACGCTGTGTATCCATCTTCGCAATGATGGAAAGCACAGATTGTGTATGCGTGCCCGCCGGGCCAGGCACATTGACGAAGCCAAGGGCGATAGCAATACCAAATACGCCGAGCTTGAATGCCTGACCAAACACCTCGAAGACGTTTGCAAAGAAATACAATCTGAAAGACAACCTTGCACCTACTTGCAATTCATTTAAGGGGGAAAAATGTCACTCACAAAACTACCTCCATAGGGATTGGAGCTGAGAAGCCATCTGCCAAGCGGAGAAAAATCAGCTTTAAGCTTGCACAACTGCTAGATGACCGTGTGTTGATTTCTCAACCCCATTGCCACTTTTGTGTATGACTCCAGGTAAAGGTTTCCGCACCATTTCCAAGAATGCGGTCTCTAAATTGGGTATTCAAAACTCCAGAAACGTGTCCCTTCAAAATGACTTTTTCAAAGCAAAAGACCATGGCCTAAAACCGGTTCCAGACTCCAGACGTTTACAGGGCTTGTACAGGTATGTGATTAGAAGGGGATTGACTGACCTTTCGGATAATCGCCCCTTCAGGGAGACAACCGGTCACCGCATTGTACACCCAATTCCTTCTTTCTCCATCGCTCTACGATGCACTTTCCCAATTTTATCAGCGATTTGCAGCGCAGACACGAGAGTGCATCAGAGTCAAAAAACTTGGTCTATATACCTACCGAGGTGTTTCATCTTGATTCACGGGCTGGCGTCCCGGTTGGTATTCTCAAAGGTTTCGTTTTCAATGATCCTCAATGGGACGGATTTCTAGAATCGTTTAACATGTTTTCTGTCAATTAGTGTGAGTTAAGGTATGCACCTTCGCTGGCAAAGAAGCCAGTTTCGATTCCGTCTTCGGAAGTACCTTCACATACGGTCGACCCATTTGCTCCTCCTTACATTCCCGAACTGTTGATTTCTCAGTCTGAGGATAGCGAAGGAGAAGAGGGTTACGTGGTTTTGCTAAATAAGTTCTGTGTTGTCCCTCGTCATTTCCTCTTAGTGACCAAAGGTTAGCCGAAATCGTGATATCGAAATGAAATCCTTGCTTAACTTATCCTGATGAACATCACCTGCCTATCCTATGTTCAGAATACAAATCTCAGAAGACTCCACCAACACCTGAGGATCTAGTAGCTATTTACGTCTTGCTTCAACAAGCCCTAGTTTCCGATCCTACTTCCGAATGGCTGGCTTTTTATAATTGCGGTCCAAATAGCGGGGCATCGTAAGTTGCTACACCCTCTCAGTATATTCCTCAAATGATGCGGCGAGTTGAAATTAAAACTCATAACCCATCACATACCACTCGATCTATGGCTCAGTCAACCCCACAAGCAGTACGTTACAACATACATGGATTATCCGGGTGTAAGTACTGACCTTTGAAACTTGACCAGCTTTCAATTCATCCCTGCTCAGGCTGGTGAAAATAAGTTTGGAGAGCTCATCGCGCGCTCGGCCCCTGTGAAGTTAGGCGAGTTTAAGTGTTTTCAACTCATCAGAATGATAATAATTTCGCTTCTACGTTCATGTGATGTTGATCTTCTACTTTGTTGCTTCATCAGGTGACGTCTACAACGTAAAAGAGCTAGGATATGCACATTTTATCTGCGCAATCCCATCAAGCTTGAGTTCAAAACCTAACGACGAGGAAACAGAAGCTACTCTTGGAACATACTTCATGACGATGTTGGACTCGATGATTGATCATCTTCGTCACCTTGCTTCTCAGGAGAACTCACCTCATGTTCGACCTCAAGAACTATCATATAACTTTTTAATGACAAGTAAATATATGATCCTGATCCCACGATCACGAGAGTGTTTTTTATCAAATGGTTTATCGATCAATAGCCTTGGTGTAGGTGCTGGAATGGTTTTGGTCAAAAACCAAGCTGAACTGGATGAAGCTCGTAGGCTTGGTATTGATGAACTGTTGGAAGGAGTCACTTTTCCAAAATTAAAGGATGTCATCAATCCTTGTGATCATGGTTGATTTTAGTGTTTATTTGTGTTGATCAATTGAAGTGTGCTTCTTTTTTCTTGTAAGAGATTCTCTCAATTCCTATCTTTTGAAATTCTCATCCGACTCAGGATAAACACGAAAAAGTTCAAAAATGAATTACTGATATTCCACATATTGTTGAGGTGAAAAAGCAGATAGCGTAAGTAAAATTATACCCAACGTATAATTTGTGTTTCAGTCAAGACTGTCAATCTACTCAGAAAATATCCAGTTTCATAGAGTATGTTCATCTGTATAAGGACTCAAAGGAATCTCCACGTGGTCAACTGGGATCTCTTATTGTTGTCGTGGAAGTTGATGTCATATCAAAAGTGAAAAATAAGTGTGCATTAGTCCACCCACAACTTCAGGACACTAGGCCTTGGTGAATTAAAGCCCATGCAATGCCTCTTTGGACCAGTTCTGTCCTGACTCCTAGATCACGCATATGTATCTTTGTTTTCCAGTGATTTTTGTTGATAGGCTGAATCAATAAGAATGGATTGATGTTGATCAGATTTATCTGATAACTGAGCAATAATGATTCTTGGAAATGACTCGTTGAAATATTGGTTCAAACTCCTTCATGGCTACCCAAAACATGGCTGCTATATGTATATGTAGCAATTGGGAACAACAAGTGTAGGGGAATGATTGCCGTGCTGAGAGGTTTGTTTGACTTCATATCCTTTGAATGTGAATTCTATCTAGCAGGGTACTTGAGAATCCAAGGGAGGGGAATTTGAACGGACCATTTGATCTCGGGGATGGAGTGGGGTAAACTCATAGCCCTGATCCTGTGCCCGTGAGCTCGGAACGGGTCTTGTAAATGTATCGGGTTCCTTGGGTTCAAACCTCAAAAAAAGTCAGAGGTTTCCAAGATTTTGGTAAACTGCAATCGATCAACTTCAAGAGGTACTCAGCAATCAGCTCACGACGAATGTGTTGAAACTAATCACGATTAATGCGCTAACAAGCAATCAACATTCACATCAAGATATTCTCTCAGAGCTTGGTATGAAGCCAACTTGGAAGTGGACCCATCCTCACAAAATCATTGCCTCGCAACCTAATCAGATCAACCTTCCAATTTCTGGTCCATCAGCTCTTCCTTCTCCACATTCAGCATGCATTTTACCTCTCCCTATCGATCAAAGACGCCGAAAAACGCCGCTTCTGGGGACTAGCGCTGGATTTTCTCTACATTTGCTCAACAATCGAAGCCATCAAGACTCAGGAAAATTGGAAAGGAACTATTCTAAAGCTCTTCATATGCAGTCGGCAAGTTGCTACGCTATCTCTGATTTAATTCAAGAAGGGGAGAGCTCTAAGCGCCCTAGTTTTCGGACCCCAACCATTCCCATAGAACAGCAGAGCTCCGTCACAAGTACTTATGTCAGTTTTATTTTTCAACACATGTTTCCTATTGGTCACTGAATCAACTTGATTCCCATTTCAGGAAACCGCCAAACCGGCTTTCTTCGATCGGGCAACACCACCGCACTTACTCCAATCGAAGAAAAAGCCATGGGCTGATGGACCGATCACAGAATCTGCTCAAGACTTGACAACTGCCATCTCGAATGGCGACTTTGAATTAGCTGTCAGCTGCTTTGAAAGACTATCACCTCGTAGAAAGTCTAAGCTTGCTACTCGAGTGTACAATTCCCTCTTTAACCTGGCTGCATACGATGGTTCATGTTCTGCGGTTTCCAGAGATGTGCGCATTTCAAAAATTGAAGGTTTATTCAACTCATTCGGTCGAAAATTTTCGCACGATCAAGTCATCCGACAACTTGAAGTTTCAATCCACGCTGCTGCCTTCCGTTTACGTGACAGTGCTGAATCAGATCTAGTCACAGTGGATTCAAATCCTCAAACCCAACTTATCGACGCTCAAAACCACATTTCCGAAATCATTTGTCGATTGCCTAAATTGGATGATGTTACCAATACCACTTCTGATGACCTAGCCCATGCTATCCCATTTCGTGTACTTGGTCTATATGCTAGATTTTTAGCTTTGTTTCATCAACCCGGACAACCTTTGAAGATGATGAGAAAAATCTATTATGCTTACTTGATCGGTCGAAGACGAGCGTGTGACTCAAATGAAGATCCCAATGCGAGCTCTTTTCCCGATTCAGCTGGTATCGAAACAGGCACTATGATCATGATTATCCTTCGAAACAAGATTCATCACCGAATGAGCGGTCTCAAATTAGCTATTCGAATGATCAGCAAGGGTGATTTATACCCCGATCAAGACTTTTTGTCTCGGCTTTTGAGAAGAATGTATTTATCAAAGTCTGAATGGGATTCGGTTATTCATCTTCAGTCAAATTTAGATCACCCGATGGCTGCACGTTGGCTACATCAACAAATTGCTCTTGTCGAATCACAAAATGGTAGAATGCAACGTGCTTCAGATCTTGCCCATCAAGCACTCTACCAAAAGTCAAATCAACCTTTGAACCTCGCCATCTTCACTCACGCCATTCAAGCCATCATTGATCGCCGACATTCTGTTGACCTACCGGAGGAAGATATAGACTTTGATTTACAAGAAGCTTTGAAAATGAGGGAAAATATGTTGGATAATGGATTTGTACCTGCATCTGAATTAGATGATATCATGTTACGAGCTATATATCAATCAGCAAAAAATATCACGCATCATCAAAAGCGGAGCAAATTCTTACAAACGTCCATTCTTAGTTTATTCCCTCGAGACAAGATGGTTAGGATGTTTTGCCCAGATGCAAAGAAAAAAATCGAATCACATCCTGGAAAATCTGTTGAAGCATTTCGATTAATGCGTTGGTTAATGAGATGGAATGAATTAGATTTAGCTTTGATAGTCTTTCAATCTATGTCTAGATACGGATATATCACTAGTCTTGGAGCATTACCTACTCTTAATTTAAAAAGATTATTAGATCAAGCTTTATTAACTCATCCAGAATTAGGAGCTGAATTATATCAACATATCTCGTCTTCGGGTTATGATTCATCTGGAATCTTCTTTAAAGCTCTTGAAACTAAAGCTATACAAATGGCAGATGTTTCATTGATTGGACATCTTTTGAAAATTACAGAAGAAAGACAAAACGAAAGAATTTATCCTGCACAGATCACCAGGATGATTGAACGATTGGCTCGTAGACGTCCTACACCTGGTAATGTAGAAAAAACGATGAAATTGTTTCGGTTGGTTTGGAATCGTTGGAAATCGGAACTTGAGATCACAGTCTTTGAACGTATTTTAAATCAGTTACAAAAGATGAAGCCGATTAAATTACAAACTAGATCAGAGTTAAGACCATTACTGGAATCTACAGTAGCTTGTTTATCTTATTCTGGACTTTGCCCAAAGGAAGCTGGAAAGTTAAAGGACCGATTTATGGAGTATATGGCTGATACCACTAGGATTACTGATGATGATGATGATGATGATTCAGTGATTGATGAAGAATTACTTGAACGTAAATGGATTTCTCAACTTGATTCTTCGTCACTACAAAGTGAAATGGCTACTGAATTATATGAAAAGCTATTAGTATATGATATTCAAGCAGCAAAAGAATCTTTACAAAAAGCTATCGAATTAGATATTTTAATTCCTGCTCATAATGTTGGGATCTTATTAAATATATTAGTAGATGAGAAAAGATTTGATGAAGCGATTGGATTGGATAGGTTATGGAGAGGGATGAGTTGGAAGTTTAAGGTTTTGGAAAGAGGTGATGATCGGTTGATTATCGAAGCTATGGATCGAATTGAAAGACAATCTGTTTGGCCAAGAAGTTGAAGAGTTTGATGGTTTTTTCATGTTTTGCACTTTTGCTTTGATACCCTTATAATCTCTTTCCTCTTTTGAGTGATGTAGAGAAATTTACAATTACCCGATGGAATTGTAAACTCAATTGACGCCAAGTTTCTCGTTTAACAAGTATTTGTATCAAGAGGGTTGCCTCCTTACTCTTTATTGTTGATGATCATGACTCTGACAATTTTTTTGGCACTGATGATAGAAAGTTGATTCATCAGTTTCGGGGTTCTGGACAGAAATGATCAGAGTCATTTAGCAGCGTACAAAGTGTGAAGTAATTTCATTCTCTGCTTCACTTGGTTTAACTGGATGCAAACTTCATATAGATTCCATGCATTTCAAGTTGGATCATTCTAAAGAAGTGTTTTGCATACATGTTTGCTCGTGGTGTTGAGACTTTCAAGATGCTGAAGATGTGTGCAAGCTGAAGATTTTCTGTAATGATACCATCCTGAAGTGGATTGGCAGCCACAAGGTCCCGTTGGCTTACTCTCAAATCTGATCCTTCATGAAGAGCCAATGTGGAAGCTCTCACCGAAAAGTTATCATTTTCTCATGTTTCATACAGCACAATTGACCTAGGCCCGAACTTCCGGTCAGATTAACTTGTCAAATCAATTTCTCCATACCCAAGATGACTTCGAATATGTGATTTTGGATCTTAGAAATATGACAAGTAAAGTTGAACAGTCTTGAACCCTTCATGCCTATTACTACAACATAAGTCTGTTGCACGATGACCTGAAGTTTGTGAAAGTCTTGGTAAGGCAAATGAGTTTTTGGGGGGGTCAAAGATGGGATTCAATATCTTATCAAAGTGTATGTGATCTCGAGTTTAATTATCATCAGTATTCGCAAAACCCATGTGGCTTCAACATGTTATCTAGCTTTCAAAACAATTCTTATTGGTCATGATGGTATGTCCCTCAATCTTCAATTATCAACATCATTGCTATGTATCTTCTAAACACATGGTCCAAAAAGAGATTATTCCTCACTTTATTGAGTCTTTATTTCTGGTTTTCATGTTGCTTGTTGATCTTTACAAGCTGATTTCAACTTTTCCAAAAAAAATACTGAAAATGTAGGCCCAGTGCTGAACCAAAGCTGGTAAAGGCGCTATCCATGTCACTTCTTTTTTGGTGTTCATCAGTGAGAAAAGAGTGTGTTGACATCATCAGATGAGATCGATGCCTGAGGTCTAGTTCGATTCGCTTAAGATGCTGGTCTGGTTCATGGAATTTGAAACCGTAAGATCCAGCTGAGGGTATCTTGTTGCTACTTGTTCCCTTTTCTCGCTTCCCTCAAGATCCGTTCAATGCAAAAAGGATATCGGTAATCTAGAGGTCTCTTATTGTACCTTACATGAAAATGGTAAGCATCTATAGGATACCCCATAAAACGAAAAGCTCCTTAGCTTCACTTGACAACGAAAACAAGAAGATTTCTTGCCAAAATCCATCATTGTGGAAAAGTGCACGGTCCATGGATAACTTGGATTATCTCATCATCATGTGCCATCATCATAAAAAAAAGTGTACATACACCTCTTTGAAAAAAAAGCCTGTGACGATCACGAAATGTAAAACGTATGGTCCAAAACTCTTTTGTTCATCGAATCAAATTCCACCTACGACTAACGGAGCTTTATTGTAGTATGATGTACTGAAGAAAACTTATGCTCTCGTGAGGTTAGGCATCAAATTCAAAGTCTCAGAAAGAGGCGGAGCGCCCACTCTCACTTACTTCATCTCAAATAGTTACATTGAGCCCTCTCTCCCTCGGAGCTGAAGAAATAGGACTAGATGATTGGGCCACACTTGTTTTGGACCCATCGTTCCCGACGACTTACAATATTTCAATCGTAGTTGATAAGATCACAAAAATCAACTCACAGTCTGACATCAACATCATCCCTTATACTTTCCTGACCGTCTTGCCCGTTGTAAAAAACTGTAGGACGCGACTTAAATTGAAAACTTTCTTGTTCAATGATATGTAGACCTGTTCGGGATCAGCCTATTTGGTATTTCTATATGAGTCAATTTTTAATATCTTACAAAATCTTGTGAAGCCAAATTGGTCTATACTTTCCAAAACATGAAAATTGAATACCAAGTACTTCAATTGTTTTCGTAAGAAGAAGTACATTAAGGTCATGATAATTTTACTACTTCACAGCGAGTATATCTTCAAATTTGAATAAATTGCCGTCATCAAGTGAGTGATGATGATGGAACAAGGATTTGGCTTACATAGGATGTTTGAGTAATTTGAAGACTGATGATCTGATTGAAGTTTTCATTTTGGTGATGAGAAGTTGAAGTTAATGACAAAGCTTTGAAGTTCGCAGTCGCATCGATGACCGGTTCCGGCTTTCCGAATCAATAGAAGACGTTGAGAAATGTTCAAGAATTGAATTGGAGCTTGATCTGGATATATATCGTTTGATGAAATGAAGTTTACAAGGACCATACTACAGGGAAGCTAGAGCTCTTATATGTACATATCTGGTATGTAGAAACCATCGGTTATGGCTCAGATGTTGAAGAAGGAACGAACTGAGCAAGACTAGAGTTTGAGACGAACCTTGTTGACCGCCCAACCGAGTTGAATGTTTATCCCGAATGTCTTAGCTCGTCGATTACCAAAAATTCTTCACAACCAATTTCTCATCACTCATCACTCATCACTCATCACTCATCCTTAACTCATGTATCGTATTACTATCATCAACATCATCATCTTATAGCGAATCATCTTCATCTGCCATAGCTCGGTGGTGATACTTTGCTCAACTACTTTTCATCCTCTCTCTCTCTCTCTCTCTCGGTTTTGTAAAACATCTCATAGTCTACCTGATTGTTTTGTAATCAAGATAGAAGGAGAGAGATAGAGCTATGAATCAGTAAATCGGCTCATCAACTCATAAGAACTTGATTATCTGAGTTTGAACAGCTAAGGATGTGAGAAGACTTCACTAACCTGGACACACATCAAAGCTTAGATCAGGTCTTCATTCTCTGGTGTTGTAATCTATGATTATTATCTCTGTCTTTTATCCACAGAAAGTTTTGTACGGATTAGAACTTCTTTATCGAGCTTTCGAGTTCAAAACAGTTGCTGAGGTACAAATCACTATAACCTCTTTAACTATCATTCCTCTTAGGTCGAAATAGCTCAGCCTCAGTTCATCCCACCGAATATCCAGTCTTTTTCATCAGACTAGCTCTTGCTGGAGTGAAGTGTGTCCAGAGTCCAGAGGGTGTCAAGTTCAGTAGGATGAAAACTGAAAACTGACGATGAGCTTTAAAAAAGTCTGAATTGTTGGCATTTGATAGGCTTATTGAGTTTTTCAAGTAGCCAATCATTTCATTCACTTATCAAATCAATCACTGTCATAAACTCATCATCACCTATCTAATTTTTATTCCGCCTGCAATCATCCATTCAAAGCCTTTAACAACCTTTTGTCCATACTTTTTGTCATCTCCTCCCCCACTTTACACTTCATCATCATCTTCACGACACCCCAACCGGCATCAAACCCTCCGTAATAATCTACCATTGCTACCACTTACTTCATCTTGCCAGATCTCAAAGTCAAACCGTCTGTCCTTCAATCAGTCCAGTTTAAGGGTTCCTTCCGTCCATCCTTACAAGGATAATCCGCTGACTCTACTCCTCGCCTTTTTTTTTCGTTGTCCAACATCTTTAAATTTGTAGAAATCAACCATCTCATTCTACCTTTTCAATCTGATTTCCTGCGTCAGTGCAGTCAAGCGCTTTTTCCTCTCCTTTTACTTGTCCGGATTTTACACTCAAAAAATTCACTCGTACCATCCAATCTGTTTGAACTCCATCCTTTACACCCTATAGCCTCGCTTGATCGGTGATTTTACCAAAAAAAATATTCCTTCAATCTGTGTTTTCTTATTTCCTAAAGTTCCCTTCCTTTGCTGGTTGATTCGGTCTCTTCCCCTCATAATCATTCACTCCGCTCGTCTCACTTTCCAAAAAAAGGGCCCGGGTGACCTGAGTTTTGAACTTCCAACCTTCCGCAAAGGAGTCATCCTAAAGGAGTCACCAAGTAACAAACAATCATCATCATCCTCGGTCGGCTCTTGTTATTCGTGATATCGAACTTGCACACTGCGGACGGAGACAGCCAATGGCAGAATACAAATTTTCTACTTCTCAACCCGAATCTTCACAAAGTCTCAATGGAGATTCCATCAACGGAAAACAGCTTAGGAAATCATGCCGGTTTTGTAGGGTACTTATATGCATTTCCTTCAATCTGATTTTTTGATTTTGTGGTTTTTTTTTTCTATAAATAATCTTCATGAAGATTGAAAAATACTACGCAAAGGATTATGCAACCGCTATGGATCAAGATCCGCAGTTTGATCGAACGACAAAGGAGAATTGCTTTCATCATTCATTTGCTTAGTGCTGTGGCCGTTAAGGACATACAGTATTTCTTGATTAGATCTAGACTGACTTTGCCAGCTATATCTTTATCATCTCCTTTCTCATAGTAGCTATTCCCAAGCTACCTTCTGATACCTTATCCTATCTCTTGTTTTGCCTTGGCTACGTTTATCTTGTATACGATTCATGATTTGAAGTGTTTGGGAAAGCTGATCAGGAGAAAATTTCATTCCTTCTGAACGTTCTTTTTACGATACCAATTTACGATTTACGATAAAATGTCAAACATGTTCCACCCAACAATTTCTACGACTTCCTTTGATCCTCAGTCACGAAAGATACGTTGCTCAGGTGAAATCGAAGAGGGATGCACAGCTTGTCGTAATAGAAATCAACCATGTCAATACGATCCAACAGCCGCTATGGGTCGACCTAGAAAATATCCTCGAAATGAAGATAGTCCAACACCTCAGCCAATCCCACCATTCTTTCCTCAAGGATTTACTGCAAACTTTCATCGAGTTTGGGAACATCCTCCTACTAGTTTTGCTCGTCAGATTCCAGAACCGACTCATAGGTTTCCGGATCCTCCTGCTGATATTCTAGACAATGCTCTTGGTCAGTGAATTTGGAAGCACTCTCTTGGATAATAATATGAGCTTACTAAGAATTTTCTTGTTCTCGACTTACAGCATGGAAAGATTCCAGAACAGATCTTTCAAACAGTTCTTTATTCGGCTCTTCTCACGTGCCATCCACGTTGGCTTACCGAGCACCCCTATCATCATACTCTGCACCTGAGAGTCGTCAAGTTTCTGGTTACTCTCCTGCACCAAAGATGGGCGCCCCATTATTCGAAGCTTTTCCTACTCCCTTTCAGCCACACTTCCCGATCACTCAAGTATCTCTGGAAGAAAACGCGCAACCGATAGCCTCAAGTTCGGAGGTTATTCAGCCACCTCTATTACCACCAGCACCTATACCTATGGGGTTTTCCTTTGAGATGAACACAGGGTTTGGTTTCAAAGACCCAATCTCTTCCCAATCAATGCTCCAATTTCGTCAAGAAGATCAAATTGAGATTGAAAATGGGCATCCAAGTGAGTGATTATATTTCCATCGTCGGTTCAAGACAAAAGACTGATACAAGCCTTATTATTTCAATCAGATTATGCGCCAAAGATGATGAGCAACGAACCCCAATCACCAGAACTCATGGCTGCATTCGAATCATCAGCTGAAGTTCGTGAATTGATTCACGATTCAGAGGTTGATGCTATCTATCAACACTTCAAAGGCTGTCTACTTGGTGGTGTAGTTCAATGTCACCTTGAATTCATGCTTCACAAGTGCCCTAATCCAAAGCCAGCAGGTGAGCGAATCTATACATTCTATGACCACATCGTTCCTTGCAGCTTAAATTGATTTATTCCTACTTTTGAAGATGCGACTTTCGAATATTCTAGCATCACTAGAGCTGATCTCTATAATACTATGCTAGCCGATATTATCTCTTTCATCACATGCGGAAATCCATCAGCACCAAACTTTTATGATCACCCTGCAACATCTCATGAAGGTGTATTTTTTCAAATGCTTCAATGTGATCGAGGTGGAAATATACCACCAGATGGAAATCCTTTTCCTTCAATAAATCCACTCGAACATCATACTCCACGTGAACTACAACGGGTTTATTCTCGATTCTTGGCAGCCAACCCGTTTGGTTGGCTCTTCAATCATGATCAGATCTTCCGTCCAGGTGGTTTACAAACCTCAGATCCGGCTCTTGTCGCTACAGTCGTAGGTTGGAGTCTCTTTGAAAAGCCTCGAAGGAATCCTACCAGTCGAGCTCAAGATGGACTGGATGATCGGTGTTATATGCCTTATTTTGAATTCGCCGAAGAAGAACTCATGAAACGTACACTTTGGGAAACTCATGATGCACTTCCGACAGTACAGGCACTTGTCTTACTTGGAGTTTTTCGGACTGTTGATAAACAACCTCGAGCGGGTTGGTCATATCTTAGTGTTGCACACCTTCTTGCACGACAAGCTACCCTTTATTCTCAGGCTGCAAAGCGGGGTAAGGGTCATTCAAAAAGAGCACGTGTGGAAGACACATCCAGTAATGATAGTCAACTCAATGGACTTTTTTGGCTCCTTACACTCTTTCGAACCTGGACTGCGCTCTCACTTCCTTTACCATACACTTCTGTTGCGGCTATACTACGATTGGGACCGACTCTTCCTGAATGCGGTCGGACTGCTCATGGATGGGCTGGTCGGTTTTTAGTCAATTCAGCTCAGTTCATTGATATCCTTTCTACATTAAACAAAGAAGAATCTAGACATAAACGTACGTCTGAGAACGAGATCGATTATGTTTCGAATTGGCTTGCGGATCTCGCTCGTAGACGTTGTCAATTACTTCGACCTAACTTTTCGTCAAAAGATGGAACCGATTTACTTGAAAAGATGAAGTTGACTCATAATCCACACTCGAATGCTACTCTTGCTGTTAGTCTTAGTATTCTAGCTTTGAATAGAGTACATCCTTTTAAACAAATCTTAATAGGTGATCATACTTTACCAACTCAACCTAGTACGAATCATACTCCTGAGATGTTACAAATCGCTACGACCGAAGCAGCTGGAGCACTTCTTTCGGCCGCTTCTGGTGAACAATTAAATCCAACCAATGCCTTTCTATTGAAACTTTTAAGAGGATCGTTTCCTTATTTGATTGAAATCTTACGTATCACCATTTCGAGTTTGAAGGCTGAGAATGAAATTGATAGAGGTAGATTAGAAACTACGATTCAATTTCTTTCTAGTTTTGTTACAGCAGGTTTGAGTCCTGGAGGAAGTGAAGATGAAGAATCGATTGATCAACTTCATAACATGATCACATACTTTTCTCCTCAACCTTTACCATTACCAACCAGAAGTAATTTTGATGAATCAGGAGGATATTTGAAAGATGGGATTCCTAATCGAGATTTAAATGAACCACTTCCGCTTCTTTCGTCTGGTTTGATTACTTCTTATTCTATTCCTTCTTCAAGTAACAGTAGTTCTACTATGACTGGAGGATCATTAACTGAGAATGGATCGACAAGTTATTTAACTTCACAAAACCGATCACCTGAATTAGAAATCCAAGCTCATGTTTCTAATTTGAATAACAACTCTTTTACCGATTCAACAGATTACATACCATTGAATCATTATGAATCACAACCGATTTATAATTTTGGGTTTACTACTCATTATTCTCAAACTGGTTATCAACCACCACAACAACCACAACAACAACCACCACCACCTCAGGTTTTTGTACAAGCAATGATGCATAAATTGAATGAGAATTGTGATCAGAGTAGGTCTACTATTAGTAGTCCTGCTAATAGTATCACTTACTGAAAAAGTATATATCTTTAAAAAAATAATATATATGTGTGTTAGACTCAGTTGAGGAGAAAAATGAATGAATGATTTGTGAAAAGGACTTTTTTTTTTAAAAAAAAAGGTGAAGAGATTTTGTAGAGACTGTTTCTTGTGTTGATTTTTGGTTTGATGAGTTTTGATTGAGTTTTCGTTTGTATTTGTTTTATATTATGTTAATTCTTTGGGGTTCTTATCAAAAGTGATGGGAGTGGGTTGGAAATCATTAATTAATTATAATGTTCGTGTTACTGATACAAGTGTTTTGTTAAGAATGAGTTGAATGATCAGGGTGAGATTGTATGAGGAGGTTTTAGGTATTTTGAGTAGGTCATCTTGGTTTGTAAAGTGTGTTTGGATCAGAAAATGTTGCCGTTGTAAGATCTATTGGCAGATGTTTAGATCATTTAGGGTGTTCAAACCTGTGCAAGAAATGTGCAAGACCGACGTGCAAGATCCGTGCAAGATCCGTGCAAGATTTTTTGCACTAATCTTGCACAGTAATTTTTTTGACAACCCGAGTTATTGTGTTCCAAACCGTGCAAAAACCGTGCGAGACCGACTCTTGCAAGTTTTGTGCAAGATCCGTGCAAGTTCTATTCATATCTTGCACAGAACTTGCACAAAACTTGCATGAATTGATTTTGAGGTTTGAACACCCTAATTGTGTTGGGATTGGATTCCACTATTTACAGCCCCCTCGGCTGATATCCGGAGCCCCCCGGGTTTACCCAAAAACCCGTGTGACCCGTCGACATTCCATCACTTTCAGCCTATAATTCGCCAGCTCGGACCTCAAGGGCTCCTCGAGGGCTTCCAAAAAGGGCATGACATTACAAAGCAGCCTCCTATCTGTTGCTATTTGCCCTCTTTGGTGCCCGCTCATCTACAATGGGGTAACAAACAACGAGAAAGAAATCGAAAGGGCGCCCAACTTATTTCGTGCCCGGACCGGCCCTTATGCACACGATTTCGCCGGCCCTCAAGCAACGAAAGCCGTGCTGAGCATCATGATACTCCTCATGATGCTCAGCACGGCATTCCCCTACCTCCCACCTTTACCAAACACCTTTCCCAGAACCTTCCTCTTGCCCTTGCTCTTGAACCAACAAACGTACCCAAACCAACCAACCCCACAATCCACTGTTCTAACCCTTCATCACTCCCATCTCAACCAATTCATTCAGTCAGTTGAAAGCAGAAGATCCCACGCGTTCAACAACCTTAAATCTTGAATATACCACTGTAGAGATGGCCCACGAAAACCCCGATTCCCCACCTCCGGTAACTTTGCCAACTGTACATTCGACTCCACTCAACCACCCAAGTCAAGGAGCTGCAGCTGCAGCTCCGAGCGGATTCATTCCACCTCAACGCAAAACTTGGTATCCACCTCCGGGATTACCCAATCCTCACGCTGGCCAAGATCCCTCAGGTGGTCATCACATTCCTTCGTTCCCTCCACATCTCTTGTATTCACAACCACCTTACTACTATTCTCATTCTCAACCACCTATTCCGTATTCTCAACCACCTGTTCAGTATTCTCAACCACCTGTCTCCTATTCTCAACCACCTGTCTTGTTTTCTCAAACACCATCATCTTCTCACGTTACTGGATCAGGATCGTCGCACTCTCAAACACCTGGATCATTGTACACTCAAGCTTTCGCGCCGTACTCTCAAGTTACTGTCTCGTATTGTCAAACACCTTCTTCACAAACCCCATCTTGTTCTCAACCACCTGGATCATTGTACTCTCAAGCTTTCGCACCGTACTCTCAACTTTACTCTCACTCTCAAGTTCCTGGAGTGTACCATCACGGTGCCTCATTTCCTCCAAACGGATCAATGTGCGCTCCAATCTTCCACCATCCCAGCATGTCCTCACATGCTGGAAACCCAAACAGAAACCATACAAACTACTTCCATCACGCCCGTCCAACACCTCCAATTGTCGAAAACGGTCACTGGATTCCGTCAAACACTCCATCTCACTCATCTCTTCAACATAAATCTGCTACTAATTCATGTTCACAAATCGGCCATCATACACATTGCCTTTCACCTATCATCACGACCCCCTTGACTGTCACTTCTAGCCCTGATTCCGCCGCTCCGATTACTGCAGATACAACTGCAGTGTTAACTGCAAGTTCAACGAGCAAAGAATCACTTTTGAACTTATCGGAAACTGTTCCTGAAGCGAATGTACCTGGAATCGATCTTATCGGTGAAGACTTCAATGAACGAGACCAAGATTGGCCTCCAATAGGTCATTTTCCCTTTTGTACTGTTACTCTTGTGTTTTTGTGATTCATGCTTACATTTGCTCCTTTTTTTTAACAGGAGCAACTCCCGTTCGCTTGCTAGAAGGACCAAAAATCGGGAAACAGTTCATAGAGATGGAAAGTGGCGTGATGTACCTTAACGCCGTGGCTCGACACCAAGGGTACGCTGTAGCCATCAAGAGTCATAAGAAACTTAATCACCACACCGTTCGACTGTATCTCCGATGCACTCTTGGTCATAAAGTGGCCTCCGTTGCTAAAAAACGGTCCTCTTCTTCAAAGAAGACTGGGTGTCTTTTCCAAGTTTCTCTCAATTACCAAACTAATGTGGACCGATGGGTAGTATGTCAAGACCCGAAGAATGCCAACAAACGTACTCACAATCACGCAGCATTTGAAAACCCTCACAATATGGCGATTTACCGAAGATTCAATCCCTCAACAAATACTCAGATTGATCTCCTTTCTTCAGCAGGATGTCGCACAGCACAAATCAAGTCCCTCATCAATGTGGATCCGGGTTCTCAACCGTTAGTTCGCGATATACACAATGTTCGATCTCGCCTTAGGGACAATTGGCTCAATGGTCGGATGCCTATTCAAGGCTTATTCGATGTCATTGTCGCTAGTCATTGGGCTCATCACACGTTAACTTCTCCTGAAGGCACCCTTCTTAATCTTTTTTTTGCTAGTACCTCCGGTATTCGATTGGCTCGATGATTTTCTACGGTTTTAAGTTTGGACTGTACTTACAAAACAAATCGTTTCAATTTACCTCTCTTACACATAGTTGGAACCACCAACACCCATCGATCATTCACTATCGCCATGTGCTTTCTCACCAATGAAAAACAGGATCAGTATGAATGGGCTTTGAAACAACTAAAAGAAGTCATATACCAAAATGAGGACGAAAACATTAACGTCAAATTACCTGAAACCTTCGCCACTGATGCTAAAACAGCCCTCATCAACGCCATCTCCATTGTCTTTCCGGAATCCGTGCACATCCTTTGTGTGTGGCACATCAACCAAAACATCGCTAAGAACTGTAAGAACAAATTTTCAGAACCGGAATGGACTGAGTTCATGAAATTATGGAATTCATTTGTATCCTCAACTTCTTCCAATGTTTACGACGCTAATCTCGAGGCAGTTACAAAGGTTGCAAAAGCTCACGATATCTTTGATTACTTGGAACACACTTGGCTTGGCCGCACCGAGAAATTCGTCACCTTGTTCACCTCCAAAACTCCGCATTTCGGAAATTCATCCACCTCACGTGTTGAAGGCAGTCATTACCGAGCAAAACGTTTTCTTGATGGTCGACACAACGATTTCATAACATGTTTCAACGCTTTTAAAAGGTTTGAGGAGCATCAAACCAGCGAAATCATGATTTTAGTGGGAATTGAGCGCACGAAGACCCTTCAAGGCCTTCCAGCATTCTTCAAAGATGTCAGCGGTGTGATATCTCACTTTGCACTGAAGAAACTCAAGATTCAGTGGGATTTATTACCGGATGCACTTCAAACACCGTGCACTCACACCTTTCGAGGTGCTTGGGGTCTTCCGTGTTCACACGAACTGGCTTCAGCACGAGATACGATGGAATACCTCTCACCTGACTTGATCCACCTCCAGTGGAAACTTGCGATGGAAATTGCCCCCAAAACGCATGATGGACTTACAGCTGCTGCTCGTGTCAAGTTTAATCACTTGTTAGATCTACCTGAACATTCCCTTCGAAAACTCTATGGCGGAATTGGACTGCCCGAATCTGGACAATACTCTCTCATTCCGATTTTGAACGCCGAGGTGAAACTTGATCCTCAAGGAAGACCAC
This sequence comes from Melampsora larici-populina 98AG31, assembly GCF_000204055.1. Classification (NCBI taxonomy): domain Eukaryota; kingdom Fungi; phylum Basidiomycota; class Pucciniomycetes; order Pucciniales; family Melampsoraceae; genus Melampsora; species Melampsora laricis-populina. The sequence goes on from NW_006768789.1 coordinate 389,166, forward strand.
GCGCTGGGAATGCCAAAGGCAAGAGGCACGTATCACCTGAAGGTCGATGGAAGTCGGACTTCGAGATAGCCGAGAATTCCAAAAAGCCTTGTGTAAGCAAATGTAGTCTTTGCCTCACTCCAGGTCACAATATCACCACGTGTCCACTGCGTCGCAACGCCCAAATTCCCGCTCCTCCAACTGGCGCATTAGTCGGTTCTACCTCAACCTCAGCAATTGAAGCTACCTCCGACACATCATCAGAACCATCCCCTACCAAAGATGAAGCCCTCCTGCTTGATTTCTATGACATGATTGAACATAAAGACGCGGACGAGGTTGACCTGAAAGATTCTGACTCGGCAGAATCATTTGATATGTGTGATAATTCAGATTCTGAAGATCAAGATGAAGACTCTGACCTATGTCCATTCTGCGATGACCCCCTCCCTGCCGCGCCTTCAAAAAGGCTTATTGATCTCAAAGCTCTTCTTTTGGCAATGCCTGACTCCCACAAATTATCGGTGAGTGATTTGTTTCATATGTTTATGATTATTCAACTTGTCTTCTCATCTATTCAACTTGTCTTCTCATCTCATGGGTGTGTGTTTATTTTCACAGTGGACTCAAACTGCCGAATTTTTTCAACTACATCAGGCTGAATGTGACATCATTCCGCTTGGTGTGAGTAAAGGGTGGCCTACGGTTATTGACTTCAAAGCTTTGAACTAGTAAGTATACATTATCACCTACAATCAAATGTTTGTCTAACATTTGTGGTTTATCTCTCCAAGCCAAATCAATCAGCATACAGATTTATTGAGAAATATCATCAACAAGACTGAGCCGTCACAATTCCTCGAATATGCCATGAAAAGAGCTCGTAACGGCGGTCGTATGGACAGCATGAGTGATATGCTCCTAGGAAGCTTTGAGGTGGAGCTGCCTGGATAGTGAGTTAATTCTTGCAATCGTGATGACTTTGCATAGGGTCTGATTGTCTTTACGCTCGTCAGTTATGGATACCAAGGTTATGAAGTGTTTGTCAGGACACTGGAGTCTATATTCATCAATGATCAATCGTCGCCCCACCACCTTGATTCACATCAAACTGCGCCTCTCACTCCGGAAACGTATCTTCGACAAGTCTTAATTCCCGAAATGGCTATCTGCTTGATTGCTGAAGATATGATGTTAGATCGAACGGACCCTCAAGTGAAGGTGACGTTGGAGAGCAGCCGGGAATTTATTACAATCTTAATGAATCTGTACAGAGCAGGGTTTGATGAAGGTTCAGATCTATGAACTTTATAACTTCTTCAAAACCGGAACTTCGAGAATACTCACCTTCATTCAAGATTGTATGCGAAAATCTTGGATCAGTATTTATTTCTAATATAGACGCAATACAATATAAGAGAAATAAAGTTGATCAAAACATACCTGTACAGAGCAGGGTTTGATGAAGGTTCAGATCTATGAACTTTTTAACTTCTTCAAAACCGGAACTTCGAGAATACTCACCTTCATTCAAGATTGTATGCGAAAATCTTGGATGAAGGGAGAAGAGCTCAGAAGCGCTCTGCCAGGTAGTGAAAATAGAAAAACAACCGATACTTAGGTTTAACTAGGTTTGACATAAGTATACACACAGTTTCACGGAGACATGCTTAAATTGAAATGTGTGAAGGAATATAAATCAAACGGTGTTATAAGCATATTGTTTGGATGAAATGAAATTACATAATAAGAGAAACACAACTATAATAACCGTACACTTCTAACATCCCCCCATTTCCAAACACCTTTCAATGCATATTATTTAAAACTAACGCATGTGATATAGCCGTAGGTCCAAGGGATTTAGTCAGATGATCTGCGAGCATCTCATTTGTCGGAATATATTGAATCTTCAGTTGGTTAGATTGAATCATTTGCCGAATGTAATGATAGCGTCGATCAATATGTTTGGATCTTGACTTGATACCATCACCTGTTGCACTGAAAATTGCAGAAGTATTGTCGATGTGAAAGGTCGAAGGTGAATCCAGAGGTTGCATGATGTCAAAGAAAAATGCACGCATCCATGACATATGTTTTGAGCATTCCGTCGCCGCAATGTACTCGGCCTCAGAGGTCGAAAGGGCCACAATTGGTTGACGCTGAGATTTCCAACTGACAGCCCCATTCGCAATAGTAACGACAAAACCGGTGACTGATTTACGTGACGTAGGACATTGAGAAAAATCAGAGTCTGAGTAGGCTTGAGGATATGAATTCCCTCCAGAGTAAGTGATTGCTAGATTTTGTGTTCCACGGAGATAACGTAGGACATGCTTTGCTGCTGTCCAGTGCAATACAGTTAATGCTGAGTTGAATTTGGATAGTTGAGACACGGCATAAGCAATGTCTGGACGTGTCACCGAAGCAATCCACTGAAGACACCCAATTAGTTCTTGGTATGGAATATCTTTAGCTTCTTCAATCTCTTCATTTGTTCCGGGGACAAGTTCAGTTCGTTGAGGTAGAGGAGACTTTCCAGGCTTGCAGTTAACCATAGCAAAGCGTTCAAGAATCGTCTCGATGTAATGTGATTGAGAAATCTTGATATATGATCGGTCTTCTGCAATGTCAAGCTTGATACCTAAATAAAGGGTGGGTTTTGCCGTCCATTTCAGTTGATACTTGGAGTCGATGTAGGATTTGAACTTATCAAACAGCTTCTGATTGTCACAGAAAACCATGGAGTCATCTACGTGAAGGTGAATGATAAGAAGACCAAGTTTTGATTTTAGAACGTAGACAGCAGTGTCCAACTCAGTAGGATGAAGATGAAACTCCAAAGTGGTGGCACCAAAGTGTTGTTGCCAACGTCGCGCAGCCTGTTTGGTGCCGTAGAGGGACTTGATGAGTTGCCATACATGCTTTGACTGAGTAGGATGTTCAAAACCGGAGACTTGTCGAGCAAAAACTAAATCCTTCATATCACCATTCAAGAAAGCTGTAACAACATCAAATTGACAGATAATCCAGCGTTTACCAACCGCAATGGCCAGCAGAATCCTCAGCGAGTCAAGTTTCCCCACAGAGGCATACGTATCATTGTAGTCAAGACCTTTGATTTGGTGATTTCCTAAAACAACCCAGCGAGCTTTGTATCGTACAATACGGTTGTGTTCATCTCTTTTGCGGTTGAATATCCACATACCACCAAGAATGTTCGCCCCCGGAGGTGCATCAACTAGCTTCCCCACTCCGTGTGCAGTCAAAGAATCGAATTCCTGTTGCATCGCATGCTTCCAGGCCATCTTGTCTGGACCCGACATCGCCTGAGAATAGGTAGGACTATCAGGATCAGATCCATTAGTAGCAGTGAAACCGTATTGGTCTGGAATGATGTAAGGAGCTCTGCTCTTGGGGCATCGAGTCTTCCAAATGAAATCAGAATGAGCAACATTGCCTTTTTGCGTCTTGGGATTTGGAAATCCATACCGATCAGGCTGTTGTCTATTCCTTTCAGAGCGACGAGGAGGTGGTGGTTGAGGAACTACAGCAGGAGTAGGCGCTGCAGGTGGTGGTGAAGGCACCGCCGGAGGAGGTGTGTTCAATGTTGGTGGTGGCAGATGCGTAGTAGAAGACTGTTCCACTAAAGGCAAAGGTGGAGGCGTAACCAGAGGTGATGTCGGCTCTGGAGTCACAATTTGGCGAACAGGTACAGCTGGAAGTTGTATGATATCATCATCATCTGATTCATCAGGAATTGAAGGTTCCTCTGATAGCTCTGACGAAAATGGAGAGCTGGGTAGACCTTGACCATTGGAGATTGATGAAGCAGACGAGTGAGAAGAAGGTGGTGAGATGTGACGATGAGGTTGCGTTTTCAGAACTAATGGGGGTCTCTGAACCCTTGTTAGTTCTGAAGGAGATGGCGAAGTTGATTGTTGAACTTCATTGTTCTTTGGGGCGTGTATTGAGCCAGATAAAGGAATAAGGACTTTGGGGTGATATGGAGATGGGGGACGTGATTCATCAACGTCCTGTATGGGTGCAGGAGGTGGTGGGTTGGGTGACGTGGTGATGGGAGTGGTTTTAATACACTGATCAGTGTATTCAGGGATGATGAGTTCCGTGATTACGTCCGGAGATAAAGTAGGATGATGAGCAGGAAAAATATCCTCTCGATACACGACGTCGCCGGTGATGAAAATGCGACCTGTTTCTTTATCCCAAAGACGCGCTGCACGAGCACCCTCCTCAAGACCAACAAATATGTAGCGTTTAGCTATCGGGGCAACTTTTGATTTTCGATGTTGATCAACAGCAAAACTCAAACAGCCAAAAGGCTTGAGTCTATCCACATCAAAAGGGTGAACATGACCGGGAAGAAGTGATTCAAATACTTCCAATGGTGATTGATTTTGAAGGGCAGCGGAAGGTGAACAATTGATTTGAATTGCACAGTACTTAACGAGTTCCCCCCAGATTGATAAAGGGAGACCAGACTCAAGAAGCTGTGCACGATTTTTGCCTAAAAGAGTCCGAAAATATCGTTCAGATACTGAGTTCGCCATGGGCCGATGAGCTGGACCCTTGACTTCTTCAATACCTTCTTCCTTGAGGAAATTGATGAATTCATTGGAAGAATACTCCCCTCCACAATCTGACTTAAGTTTCATGATCTTAGCTCCGCACTTCTTTTCCATCAAAGCTTTGTATTGTTTAAACGCAGAAAATGTTTGATCTTTAGATTTCAAAAGGTATAAAGTTGTATAGCGAGAGTGATCATCAATGAAACTAAGAACATATTTCATTCCTGATTTGGAAACCGGTGAGATAGGACCAAGCAGATCGCTATGTACAAGGTTGAGTAAATGGGGTGATTGATGAAAAGAAGATGTCGCCGGGGATTGGATAAGTTTCCCCATTGAACAGGAATCACAAGCCACAAAATTTTGTTTTGATATTGGTAACAGCTTCTGACGACGGAGAAATGAGATTACACCATCAGGATGAAGATGTCCTAAACGATGATGCCAGGTCATAGCAAGCTTCTCTGGATTGGTATATGAAAAGAAAGCTGAAGTAGAGTTAAGAAAACATTCTGGCGTCCAAAGGCGATTGGTTGAAGAGTTCCGGCGCATTCGGAGAACCTTGTTTCCTGATTTATCTGAGATGATACCGATGTCTTTATCAAACGACGCACGATACCCGTTATCACAAAGTTGACCAATTGATATGAGATTGCCAGTCAATTTGGGAGAGTAAAGAACATCCCTAAGAATCAGAGATCCAAAGCTTACATTGCCAGTTTGATGAGCCCAAATGGCACTGTCCTTTGAAGCAACACTTATTCTGGTGGGACGAATGTGACGAAGATTTGTAATGAGTGAAATATCTGAAAACATATGACTTGTAGCACCAGTATCACAGATGATTGGCATACTGGTAGAAGTAGACGCCGAAAAAGCTGATTCCCAATACGAGACATCTTCGTCCGGTTCATTGGTAGCTTGAGAGTGTTGAGCGATATTGGATGAATTAGCTGCAGTGTTTGAATTCAACATTTTCTTCTCGTATTCAAGGAAAGCGCGGTATTTCCTGGTTCAACAGTTTTCATCCGTATGACCAGCGTGACCAAGAGAACATCATAAACCGTTGGAAGGCTGGTAAGTTGCTTCTTTCTTCTTAAATGGACAAGATTTATGTTGATGACGATTTGCAGCAAGAGCCAAATCGGATTTGTTCAATGATGCGCTTCTTGTTGCCTCGATTTTGAGAAGAGAATATAAACGCGATAAAGTCAATTCTTTGAAGTTGGTAAGAAGACTTTGTACAAGCGGGGTGTACTCAGAGGGAAGGGAATTGATGAGGATGATTGTAACAAAAGGTTCAGATATCTTGAAATCCGGAGTAGAAGAAAGATTGCTGAGGAGATCATTGTGAAGTTTTCTGAATTTATTGATATGCTCATTCAGGTTATCGTCCGATGACATTTGAAGAGTGACCAGGTCAGAGAAAAGATGAGCTGTTGATAAGCCCCCGGCGTCATCATGATGAGTGCATAGCGTGGTAAAAGCTTCACGCGGTGTGGTGCACGAACGGATGACTTGGAAATTTTCCTCATCAATAGTTGCGTGGATGGCCGCCAAAGCACAAGAACAGTTCGTTTCGTGATCGTCAATTTCGTTTTCATCAGTTGGAACTGGAATATCCTTGAGAATATATTTCGCAAGGCGCTGTCCACCAAGGATTGTCGTTAACTTGAGTTTCCAATCGTTAAACGTGCCAGTGGAGAGTTTAACAACAGAGTTATAGTTTGAAGTTGAAAACTCCTTAAGGTCCGAAGAAGCCATGCGGGGTTTTTGAATGGTGGCGAGGGAAGGTTTGGTTTGAGAAAAAGATGAAGATTTAGAAATTGGATCAGAAGAACCCGGTATAGATGAAGCTGAATCGGAGATAGGAAGTGGATTTTCAGTTTTGGATTTGGGATTGGCTTCTGAATCTTCGATCAGGTTCATTCGATAATCTGTATTTATACAGAGTATTCCTGAGTTCGGTTTGAGAAGTAAATAAAGTTTTGAGATCTGAAGATTGTGATGAATCAATAAGGTTGCCGCTGGTGAATCACACTGGGCTCATAACCTATTACAATCTTAATGAATCTGTACAGAGCAGGGTTTGATGAAGGTTCAGATCTATGAACTTTATAACTTCTTCAAAACCGGAACTTCGAGAATACTCACCTGTACAGAGCAGGGTTTGATGAAGGTTCAGATCTATGAACTTTATAACTTCTTCAAAACCGGAACTTCGAGAATACTCACCTTCATTCAAGATTGTATGCGAAAATCTTGGATCAGTATTTATTTCTAATATAGACGCAATACAATATAAGAGAAATAAAGTTGATCAAAACATACCTGTACAGAGCAGGGTTTGATGAAGGTTCAGATCTATGAACTTTATAACTTCTTCAAAACCGGAACTTCAAGAATACTCACCTTCATTCAAGATTGTATGCGAAAATCTTGGATGAAGGGAGAAGAGCTCAGAAGCGCTCTGCCAGGTAGTGAAAATAGAAAAACAACCGATACTTAGGTTTAACTAGGTTTGACATAAGTATACACACAGTTTCACGGAGACATGCTTAAATTGAAATGTGTGAAGGAATATAAATCAAACGGTGTTATAAGCATATTGTTTGGATGAAATGAAATTACATAATAAGAGAAACACAACTATAATAACCGTACACTTCTAACAGAATTTGGGGTCGCGCTTTTTCCAATGCCACAAGACATGATGAACTTGAGTAAATTGCAAAACAACAATAATCTCACCAAAAGGAATCACTCCAACATGTCTCGTACATCTCAAAAACTTTCTGTTCCTCGCGGTTTGGAAAAAAGCTCAATAGTGAAACCCGCTGAACAACAAATACTCAAGCAATTACCGCCTTTAATAATTCCACACATCAAATCGGTCTATGATCCACCGCGCTATGGCAACTGTGGCTTTTATGCAATAGCTAATGCCCCGCGATGTAATAAAGAAGATTCTTATGTATTAGTTCGACGACACTTACGCGAAGAACTGATCAATAATCGTGACATCCATGAACAGCTGATCTCGACTCTCCCGCAATGCAGTCTCGCCGTGTGACTCAACGTACGGCACCTGCTGCAATCAAAATTGTGGATGATCTCCTCCATTGGCTTCAACCTCAGGGGGTCAAATGTGGGGAGGAATACTGGATGCTCATGCCTTACTTAGGCTACGTGATTTCCAGTGTTTATGAGTGCCCGGTAGTTCTCTTCAATCCTATCAAATCGGCCTGTTATACCTTTTTCCCTTATCGCACGCCGCCTAACAGGAATCTTCCAATAATTTTGGCTTTTGTTGATGGGAATCATTTCACAAATATGAGTGCTGGGTCTGGGTCAGTTCCTTTGCCAGAGATATATGGTGACTCCCTCTCACCAACAATCACTGCCACCAAGATCCCTGATTGGATTCGCAAGTATCAACTGCAATTGGATATGTGGGCTCAGAGTGATTAGTGTCTCTTTTTTGTTAGCTTTCTTTTGTTCTTTTTTTGGTTTCTTGTTTGTCGCTTTTGTTTCATTTTTCTTGTTTCAATCTATGCTCCCCACCTCATGTGATATGACCAAAATCATTTGTATTGGCGTGTTGCTATTATTCCCCACCTATGTTGTTTGTTTGACCTTGTATGCTATGCCGAACCCCTATGCTTAATATAAAAAAATGTATGCCCAAAACGAGCGGCGGTCGGGCTTTTGCCCGCCCGCATTGAGAGATGTGACGGCCAAAGGCTCAGAGTGCATTTAATAATGTAAAAAAAACAAGTGATTGATGAAAAAGATAAATAAAAAAAGAATGGGAGCCCCCTTCGGGAGCCCCTTTTTGCGAAAGGGCACCAAAAATGTTTGGCGCCTCGGGTCCGACCCGATATGGGGCGTCGGATACTGATCCGAGGGCGCTAATTAGTGGAGTCCTTGTGTTGTTGCCAGATTTAATGTAGAGGTTGAAAACTCCAAAAAACCCATTTAAGACTGATAACTTTACTGCCCATTGGTCAGATCTAGCACAAGAACAATTGAGTTACTCTCAAAGTGACATAATTTTCCAGTTTTTTGACTTCAAAAGTTAAATCTGGCAACAACACAACTTTTCAAAAATATGCCAGTAGATCTTACAACAGCTGTACCTATTTTGATCCAAGAGACACCTAGATGAGTTTTGGGTGGCACATGCAGATATCTTATCTTTGGATATCTGACAAGGATTTATCAACTATAACTCCATTAGAAATGTCTTGGGCAAACATAAAAACAACCATAACTTTAAGGCTTAAAGGTTATTCACTTGAGGATCATAGTTTTGAGTTCTTGACTGAAGACTGGTCATAAATTATGATCAACTTTGTCAAGGTATTGATTGGACTGCTTGAACAGTGTCAATGTCCTAATCAAAAATGGACACCACAGAAGGGTGAAGTGTGCAATTCAAAAGCCTAATTCAGCAACAGCCATTAGACAAGATATTCTAAGGGCCCATGGGAACCAGGCTTGGGATTTCTCTGCTTAGGGGCTTGACCAAAAACGTGGTAAGTTTATAGTAGGGATTCTTACAAATTTCTGTCAAATTGACCTGTGGGCCGTACATTGTGGTGATCAATACATAGGACCAATCAAGAAAAATCAAAAATTTATTACATCATTATTTGATTGGAGGTTTTTAGTGCAAAAGTTGTTTGTTTGTTTATTGTTATAGTATTTCAGGTTATTTATCAATTGTTATCAATTAAGTTTATTTTATAGGATCGCGCTATTCCGACCCCCCCCAGTTTGCTAGTCAGACCCCCCCTCCGACCCTAGGCCCGCTTAGGTAGCCTTAAGCAGCTTACCTAACAGCCTCGACAGTGTGCCCGATGCATTCTACATAACCTCATCATCCTCAAGATGATGGCTTTAGATGTAGAACATGATGAACTGACCTGAGAGGATTTTGAGGGCTCTGAAATTTGATGACAGTCATTGTTTTCTCAAAGATGCGAGTAATCAAATGTAACAATTATAACTTCTAAAAACATGATTTGGTGTAAAAGAGCATCAAAATCAAACACGATCGAGCTACTGTTGTAAATTTTGGGTGAACGAAGATAATAAATTTGAGTGAACAAAGGTAACAAAGATAGTGTATGTAGTTGTAGTGAGGATAGTGATCGAGTGATCTTGAGTAACAAACAAACAACTAATCTATTGTGATTGGTTTGAAGGATGGACATCGAGCTAATTTGAAGTGAATCACCCTCTGTAAGTGCAAGTACGGGCATTATGGCCTGTTTCTTTACATTTGCCACACTTTGGACCTGGAGCCCCCAACTCGGCTGCAACGTGTTCATGACGCGATTTGAGTCGCTTGGTCGTTCTCGAAGGTCGTCCACAAGTTTGTATTGGTTCGGGCTCGTGGATTGTGTCGGAAGGATTCTGGAGAATCAGCTCCAGTCGGTCCTCAAAGAGACGCTTTTGATGTGGTGGTAATTGGGTGTATTGAGCTTGGATGTGTTGTAAAACTGTAGGGAGTCCAACTCGCTGGATTGAAACCACTGGATGCTTTTGTTGAAGATGCCAGTGAGTATCAAAGTGGTCAATTGTAAGCCTGCTTCGAGAATCAATCAGGTGCTTCAAAAAATGAGAGCACGGAAGTCCATGAGAGCTTGAGAATACATATGTACATGGAGTTTTGTAGTTCGGGAGGATTGCTTTCCGGTATTCTTCGTAGACCTGGTTATTTTGAAAGTCAATTATTGGATCAGACCCAGAGGTGGTGGAGTGTTGACTTACTTTACCCAGCGCATAATGCGATATCTTTCGATTGACATTGGTCCAGAACGCTGCTCCGAGACGAGTCAGCGAGTGAGACTTCTGATTCTCGATCTTTTGAGACACTTTGTGTCGGTGAAGCTTGCACGCAAGGACGAGCCTATCGTATACAGTAGCTAGATCACCCGTTGGAACCAATATTGAGATTTTGATGTTT